>NC_089865.1:12187527-12405027 GCF_036373705.1 Amia ocellicauda | reverse complement strand
ATATATATATATACTTTTAAAATAAAAACATGAATTAGTAAATATCACTTTTGTAAAATAATAATGAGTAATGCTAAACGTCTTATTTATTGGTGTAAGTATCGCTATATTAATAGTCAGATTGTATCCCGCTTTCACTGCTACTTTAAGAAATTGCTGAAAAAGCGCAGCTCCAGCATCAGCCCAAACAAGAGTCCCTTTGAACTTGTCACTTTTACTGATCCACATTTTAACTTTTTTCTCAACAAACCGCAGTCTTTTCCTACAGCACCTGCTTCTCGCCCAATTATTCACTTAACACACCCCAGTGCTTTCCCTGCCATTCAGCGCTGAAAAGGGGGTTTATTGTCACCACAGAAGAGGATAAAGGAGCTTATAGGGACTATAAATGAAAATGAAAAGAAACAACCAGCAGAATTGTTATAGGAATAATAGTACCAACGTTAGAGGAGCTACTCCGGGAGAAAAACAAGGGTCAGACTAAACTGAACATTTTAATGTTCTAAAATGGGAAACAAAGACAGACATGGAGTAATGCAGAAGATAGATAGATAGATGTGGAATAAAATTGCAGTGAAAATAAGAATGCAAATTGTGCATACGATTTTCTTAAAAGGTGTTTCGTGTTTACTATAATACGTTGTCATTTATAACTCTTTGAGAATATGTTGTATCCTCTAGACGGCCATACAATTATATAAATATGTCATGAATATTAAATGTACAAATCATTTTATGATTTATTTTGTTTTAAGATTACTTGGTACTTAATTTAAAATCCAAACCTTTACATTTTACAGATTACAATGCAACGGGATATTATTCTAATTTAATAATAATAATAATAATAATAATAATAATAATAATAATAATAATAATAAACTCAGATAATACAAAATAATTATACCAGACGCTTTTATCTTTGAATGACTTCAACGCCTCGGCCACTGTCCTTTAAAATCATAATTTTACTGTCTTCAAACTTTACACAGTATGTACAGGGGATTTCATAATACAAAGCAATAAATTAACGTGTTCAATATAAAACTAAACTTTGACATATAGAACGCTAAACACATTAATTTTAATTAACACAGTTTCCATATTCACAGGTAAAATCCCATTTCACAATGCATCATGTATACAGCCACACAAAAAAAAGCTGAATATATGCCTCATATTTAAATATGCCTATATACATCAGCATGATCAGTGCTTCAATATCATATATTGGCATCACTGGTCGTATCGAAATTGCTCTTTCTGTGTTAAAGCTGCAATGCCTCATTTCAATCAGGTTTTAAATCGCTTTGAAATGGGTCTGAACCGAGGGGCTCTGGTCACTGGCGCTGGTTTCATGCAGTGTTATTGGGGTCAATGCAGCAGGGAAAGAGCGTGATGTTTTCTTTAGCTATTGTTTGGTTGGTTCAATTGTTAATTAATTACCCTTTAAAACACACTCACGCTTTTTTTTTTTAAATAAACTAACCATACAACTTTTGTGGACATCAAATTTAAATAATTTAAATAAAGCATAACACACGAAAACAAACACAGTATGTTACCAATATGTGTATGTGTCTATATATATATATATATATATATATACATATATACATACACTTATTGGTTACAATCTCACACATCGATTTTTACACGTATAAAGAGGTCACAGAAATGGGGTACAGCAGCTTTAATGACCTATTTTTTCACCATCCTCTCCCTCTGTTTTTTTGATACAAAACAAGGCATTCTTCCTGCCCCTGCGCACAGACGATGCCTGTATTAGTCTCTCTGCTTCCAGGCTGTTCTCTGGACGGTCTAGCGGTGTGAGGAGGCCGGTATGTCAGCTGTCAGCTTTGGGGAACAAGCTCCGCATCACATCTGTGCTCGTCTGCCGCGGGCCAGGGTGCAGTGCATCGGTGGGTGTCTGGCCCAGGATCCCCTGATTTGGACCATCCGCGGTCTCCGGGGGGGGGGCGGGGCGGGGGCAACAGTGTCTGTTCACATCAGTTGCGGCTGCTGCATGGCTTCTTGATGTGCCGATGGGTACCATGAGGTGTAGCTGGGGATGTAAGTGCCCGGGGTGCCCGCTGAGGTTTTCCCGGAGGAGGAAGCGTTCCAAACGGGCGCAACGGAGGGCGAGCCGCTGGAGAGACCCCTCCCATTGGCCAAGGCGCTGGTGTCTATCGTACCCCCGCCTTGCTTCATGAGTTTCTTGAACTTGGACCGCTTGTTCTGAAACCAGATCTTTACCTGAAAAAGATTGCACGCGTAAATACATGAATATATCATTTCTTGCCAATATAAAACGGATGAACGTCTGTGATCATGTCTTAGATAGAGCTGATGTGTTCATTTTCCATTGTTGTCATCTATACTGGCAGTTTTTGCTTTGGCTGGCATGCAAAATGATTTGAAATGTTTTGTGTAAAATATCTCCACAAGGATAGGGTAGAAAGGAAACGTTAGATTGGTGCAAAATTAAATGAGAAAATGTTAGTAATGTTCTGACATTGTGATAACCTATGTTGTTATTAGTATTATTATTTTTATAATTAGTATAATAATAATAATAATAATAATAATAATTAATAATGTTAAATAAAACATTGAAGAATGCTTGAAATATTGGAAACAAACTAAATTAAATGTTAAAATTTTGAAATATAAAGCAAAACATCGAAAAAAGGAAAACAATTATTTGTAGGCTATATGCCAATTATATTTATAGCCAGGTGTAACAAGAGAACCCATTTTTACATACAGAAATAATGCGGAAATAGATTTAATTGAATTCCCAGCAATGGCCGAAATGCCATGACCCCCACCTCCTTTCATTTCCTAAGTATATAGACGTATTATCCTACACGGCAAACGGCCAGACATTATTATTATGATCATGATGATGATGATTTCTCAATAAAAGTAAAGATAGTGAGAAGCACAAACACGGTGTGCAGGACCAATCCACCGACCTGTGTCTGTGTGAGCCCCAGAGAAGCAGCCAGCTCAGCCCTCTCTGGGAGAGCCAGGTACTGGGTTTGCTGGAACCGCCTGTTCAGAGCCTGCAGCTGCAAACTGGAATAAATAGTCCTGGGTTTGCGGATCTTTTTCCCTTTGCCATTAAATCGCACTTCTCCACCTTCCACGACTGTGTTTTTCTCTGTCTCTGCCGCTGTGAATGAAAAAAACGAAATGAATCAGGAAAAAATGAAAACAGCCTGACGAAGCTGCAGCACACAGCGAAGTTAGAAGTGCAAGTTTGCTATTTTTACTAGCTGCAGTTTAGGTATAATTACCCTTAATTGCATACATTGTTTATAGCATTACGCAATAAATAATTACCAAGACTAATACGTGCACATCTGGGCTGATTTTCCAATCCAGCCTTGAATCAGTGGACGGAGTGTGCAGAGCCACAGCGTCCCCAAACCTTTCAAAGTTAGGAAAACAGTCCGAAGACGCTCTTACCTGTGTCTTCTAACCGTGTCTGGGTTAAGGTCGAGCTGCTTTGGTAGGACTGTACTGAGCTGATATATGGACTGGAGGAATGGCTGCCGACCGAGTTGACATAGGGATAACCCAGAGACCTGGGGAAGGATGAAGCTGTGCTGTAGGAGCTTTCGTGTTGAGAGTGACCAGCAGAGTGTAAACAGTGCATGGAGTAGTGTCCGTGAGACATGGAGGAAGGCGACATTTGTTGACTTGGTGGCCCAAATTCCATGAAGACCGTTTTCCCTGAGACAGGGCTATTAAGACTTTCTGGCATTGTAGTCATTGTCATCTCTTCTGGCTGATCCCTTCTCTTCCTTTTTGTTTTCTTCTATGATCTCAGTGAAGGATGGATCCCAATTTAAGCTGATCTGATTTTTTCACTTTCCATTCATAAGAAAATGGAGTTTGTCTCTGTGAAAAGTCTAAGCATGATGCTGTGGATCTACACAAACTCGCCTCAAAGGTTTGAATCAGCGAGTCATGAATATTCATCGAATCGAGGCGCTGATTGGTCCACTGGTTCCAAGAGCGGCTCCGATTGGCGATTCTGGGGTTGGGTCCAGGGGACCTGGGAAACTCAAGAAAAACAGCCAAGCTGAGAGCTCAATTCTGTGCATTTCCGATTTCTGTAGTAAAATTCACAGCAGATCTGTTTCAAAGACATGGCAGTCAGTGAGAGATCATTTTAAACCTACTGCCTGTCTTGAAGGAAGACAAGGATAATTGCTAAAATACATGCTGTAGCATTTTCCTATACCAACCTGTATACATTTATGTAGTGCTTCAGTTGTTACACATTCTCCAATGCACATCTTATTCACTTAACCGTTACTTTGTTAACATAGATGACAATGATAATAACAACACCAATAATAATAATAATATCAGTAAAAACAGGCATTTCAATCCAACTTAAAATACGTCCCTGAATAAATGGAATGATCAAACTACACATTATATGAAAATAATTCAAGATCATGTTTCTTATTTAATTTCAAATGAATGTAATTAGAAACAATAGTTGTAGGATGTTGTGCACGTTTTAATATTGATATCACCTTCGTCTGTAAAATCTTATTCCCATTTTTTTTAATTCTGGAAGAGGAAAGCAAAACGTGTAATTTGTTGGTTTGGGAAAAAAGAGCATTATAAATAATAGCATAAGAAAGGCATTACACTAATAATATACTCATAATACATATATTACTATAGATCAGATCCATGAGACATGACAATTTCAAATGGTTTATTCCATTGTGCAATACACTGTGTTTCAAATGGTTGTATTTCACTTTCCCCGGTTTAAGACAATCACTATATATTTTTAAAAGAAGTTCTACGTTTGGCTAACAAACAACAACAATAACAGTAATTGTAAATGAAAGCAAATAAAATGACAAAGTTGTAATCGTAACCTGTGTCTTTGGGTTTGGGAGAGTTCACACGTGCACATGTATTAGTTACTGATTCATTTGATTAAATGCTAGTCTCAAGTGCTCTGAGCCACAGCTGAAGGCAGTCTTATTAGCATAACACTGATGTTTAATTTTCATACGCATAATTAGCCATATATTTAACACTTCTAGCTACATGCAGTCTCCTTTCATCATTAAACAGCCAAGGGACGTGAAGTGGCCTGGATTGAACTACTGCAGTAGGCTATTGCACATTTTGAAATGTACGGGACACCTAAGTTCAGAAGACAGTTCAATAGTGGCCAACAGCAAAACAATAAAGCTATGTCTTTTAAAATAATTAAGCAAACCATTTTTATGTTGCATTTCATTATGCATCAGGTGCATTAGGTTTCGTTTTATACCACCTAAAATGTACCACAAAAAAGAAACATACACACATACAATTACATTGACTTTTAAAATATATAATTCACCCCTTATAATCATTCATACATTAATATATACATACATGTACACACAATGGTAAAAAAAAAATGTTGTTGGATTTATATGAGATTTATATGAGGTTTTACTGAAAACAAAGAAAAAAACCTTATAGGTATAGGTTAAAAAAAACATTATTTTACTTGTCAATGAACATGCATGACTATGTGTTCATGTTCAGGGTCTTATATACAACCACTTTAAGGAATATAATATAATGTTAATGTTTTAGTGAAAGTAAGAAGAAAGTATATTTCCAAAATCTGAAATGTTGATAACGCCTACCCGTCTATAGCACCAAAACGCCTGTTGACTATGATAATCGAAGTGACAGTATGAACCCATAATGAACTGATCTGAAACGCATAATTATATAAATATAATTATATAAATATTTATTAATGAATAAATGTAAGGAGATTAAGAATGCTGTTATTGTTTTGTTGTTTTTTGTAATATGAGTTAGAGAAAATCCATTGATGATAACAGATGTTATCAATCATAAACACATTAATCAATATTTATACAGAAACACCCGTACATGTAAAAATAACAGTACTTTACATTTCAGGGAATCGAAAACCAGTATCGTAGGCAACATTTAAAACTATGCATTAACTATGAATGTGATGTAATGCGTTTTTGGTCATTCTGTGTTTTTTTTTTTCCACAATTCTAATATTTTCTTTCATGTTTTTTTTTTTCATCGACGTGACACCTGTTCTTCAGTTCTTGTGGTTTTTCCCTCCCAGGTTTCTGTATTAAATTGCACAGGATCCCTTTTTATCTAGGGATCTGTAAATATTTAAACGTAACCTGTGCTGAAGTCCACTGGGGAGTAAGAGGACAAAGCCGGTTTAAATCTCCTGACATCTATGTGATTGTATCCAGATGCATGATCGTTATAACACTGAACAACATGAAAAAGATTATTTTGCAGTGATCATGAATGTAACATTTCCAAGTGGAAAACAAATCGCATCTCCGATACTATGACATGGTAAATAAAACGTGGACGATGAAATTTGCTCCACTAGAGAAACAAACATTGTTTAATCATGCTGTAGAAGATGTACCATAAATAACATCACCTTACAGTAATTTGCACTACAGACGTCTCGTTACCACAGCAGTTGGTAAATCCTTCAGTCCTAATAAAATTATTCAGGGATAATCTTATGATGCCAACAGACATACAGAAATAATGCAAGACTAATTGCAGATAATCCGATTGTTCTCGATTAACTAGAAAATGTAATTTTCCTTCTGCTTGGACGTCATAGTTAAAACTGTGTTCACAGTTAGATGAATATTGTACAGGCTTCGGTTTCACTGCCTTTAAAGGTGATAAGTTTGTTAATGGTAAATCATCTGTTAGTATTAAGACGATAGCTAAACAACAACACTAATAATAATAATAATAATAATATATATATATATATATATATATATATATATATATATATATATATATATATAATCCACGATTTAGTTATAAAAGTGTGTGAAGTTTAATCACAGCAGTCTGATCTTCTGCTTGGTTCACATTCAATGCAGTCGGATTAGTACAATAGTACGATTTGCATTCACACACTGCGGGTGAATTAAAAGTTGACAGATACCAAA
The DNA here is from genome assembly GCF_036373705.1 of Amia ocellicauda. NCBI lineage: Eukaryota > Metazoa > Chordata > Actinopteri > Amiiformes > Amiidae > Amia > Amia ocellicauda. The sequence goes on along the minus strand of NC_089865.1, from coordinate 12,398,002 downwards.
TGCTGAGGCTCATCCATGAAAACCGTGCAGGATCTGGCTGAAAGGAAAACATTCAGTGCTTTACACAAGTCAGATGAAATTAACAGCTAAGCAATCCAAACCAACTTCAGTTAAAGACCATACCAATTCTTCTCTTCATTTCCTGAGGGTGACTTCGCCCGAAACGTCCAGATCTTCATTTTTCCCTCTTCCACCTCATTCTCACTCAGCCAGCAATGGATGAAATAAACCCACAGCCACCCATCTGTTCCTGTAGCTGCTCACAATCTCAACATGAATAACAAATTAAAGGCAGTTAAATTCCGTCACTGTGATTATCAACCTAATTGCATAATTGAACTTCAAGATGCAGAGCAGGGAAGTTTTAGATATGTTTAGCAAATACTTGTAATGACAACGTATGTCTGCAGACTGTATGGCTGCACAAGTGACACCAGGTCTCATGATTTGTGTACTTCTACTTAAGCAAAGTACTGTAACTAACTATCTCTAGCATATTTCAAAAGAGCCTAATTTAAGCCATTGAGAATTAGCTCGAACATAAATGTGGGCTAAGCAGGCACGCCATTTTCGTTTATTGTATTCTGAACAATTGATTACAACCAGAAACGTGAGAAGATTATTATTATTGCTTGGAATATTAAATCAAATATACCATACAAATAGCACTACTAATAATAATACAATTGGAATTTAAACTAACTATACACAACCGATAATAATAATAATAATAATAATAATAATAATAATAATAATAATAATAATAATAATAATAATAATGTTGAGTTTACCTAAATGAGCTTTTTCACGCGAGAAAGTTAAACCATCATTTCAGACACAGCAGGTGGCAACCTAATAATGGACAGACTATTTCTTATAACCCAATTGTATATTCACTAAAACCTCCGATATGAAAATGGACACGTTAAGACATCACTGGTCGCAGCAGCTTCCTGACCCTATTAAAACACAGAGCTGGCATTTAAGTGACTTTCATAAGGATCCCAGAACCATAATGGAACCAATTTCTTGCATTAACTTCAAATATAGATTATGATTAAACAGCAATTTAACTGTGGAAGAACTACCACTTTCACAAACATTTAGTTACACTGATAATATACACTTTGAAAAAATACATGACTACAATTCAATAAATAGGCACACACGGTAAAAATCCACGTGCAATTTATTTAAATTACATTAATTATATACAAAAGAAAATTAAATACAATGTTGTTTCTTTTTCAATACTGTGTTTCTTGAAACTCTTTGACGTAATACAGAACATCCTTGTCAGTCTTCTTCTTGCAGTCTGGTCAGAATTTCAGCTCCTTCTGACGTAATGACGATAGTGTGCTCGAATTGTGCTGATCTGAAAAGAAAATGATACACAATACACACGTTATGACGTAAAAAGGGGACAAAATAATTTACACATATAAATATTTTACTTTTGATATTATACTTAAGGTCAGGTATGTTGAAGTTCATATGAAGTCTACAGCAGGATAAAGTAATCCACACTATAACCGGTGTGAAGAAAGTGAGAATAAAATTTGCCTTAAATGGATAACAAGGGACATTGTATCTAATTATAATGATACATTTGTTTTTTCTTACATGGAAGCCCTAATTTAGTACAGTACCTCTGGCAACGGTTCCAGTATTAATCTTGCCTTTAGCTAGAAATCTCATTACTCCCAAAGGTGCATGCCTTTTTGCCTTTGATACATATAAAATAAATAAACTAATACATTAAAATACACCGTTTCTCAATACCAATGGTTAATTAGCTTTGTTAATGGAATCTGAGCACCCTAGTAGCATTGACCAATTTCATCTCAACTGGAAGAAGAGACCTAAAGGACTTGCATTAATGCATTAATAAGAGGTAAGATGTAAACAGTATCTTTAATACTGACATGTTATTAAAATGAGTGAGTTAAATTCAGAGAACACTGGGCCAGATTTCAGCACAGACAGTGTAAACTGAATCATTTCTTTTAGGGGTAAAATGTTACAAAGCATTTCAAACATTAAAATATTTTCTTATACCTTTTGCTAAATATGAATAAGGGCATCTGCCAAGAAATAATAAAATAATAAATTATACAATTGATTTGAGGAACATGTAAACCTAGTAGGAGAAATATTCAAATTAACCAATTTCCTAAAATTCAGTTCATTCATAAAAATAGTTCTAATATATAAAACAGCACTGGGTTAAGGAAATGAATATATACAACATTAATTCAACTTGAAAGTAAGAAAAAAAAAGTTTGGGTTTAAAGGAAACTGTACAGTTGAAATATAACAGGGCTGGTTTCTTAACAACATTCACACACCTGTTCATTTTACAAGACTGTTTGGGATGTTTTAATAATTGAATCAATAGAACAACTATGAACCAATACATTAAAACTGCATTGTGACAGAATTGGCATCTCCCCCCACTGGAAAAAAACGACCTTTTATAATGTCATGTCTAAGCACACTGTAAGAAATTGCCTGCTGAAATCAACATGATTCATGGATACGCCTCACTGTTTACCATATAAATTTGGGACTTTTCCTTCATGACATAGTTATCCCACAAAATAGAGGTCTTGTCTTCCTTAGTTAAAAAAAAACTAAATAATTTAGAGCAGTGAAAATAAATCTAAGCCAGAACAGTTGAATCATTTTAACAGTAGCTGTACAGTATGTGATTCTTGACTATGAAGTTAATTTAAATATGTTGCAGTATGTGAGCAATGCTGTCCCTGGTGTATGTATAGCTCAAGATCCAAAACGCCTCTTGGGAGAAGGGCTTTTCTCAATAACCCAAGTCGTCGTCTTTCTTTTTTGTATAAACTGTTGTTCGGTTATCTTCTTACAAGAGGATTTAGTGAAGTCTGAGTGAATGACAGACACAAGCACCGTAACATACTGCCATGACAGGAGGCTCCTCTTATTTCAGACAGTAATCACACATTTACATTGCTCCATTTCAATTTGTGAGGGGGAAAAAGTAGCCTCCTGAGTTTAAAGCCACATGACCTTTATAAACTACCAGACCCATAAACAATCTCTTACCTTTTATTGTCTGTCGAAACTGCAGTCCATTTGTCCTGTAAGATTTTAAACTCAGACGATCCTTCCATCAATATTGGCTCTGTATTCAAAGCAACAGAGTGAGAACATTCACACTCTTCTTTGAAACAGTGTTATTTATGGGGCAAATGTGTTAACTTTTACATGACATTTTAACATAATATTCATCTTTCTTTATAATACCCTATATGCATTCCAAAATGTGGCATGTGATGACATTTTTGGATACATTTTCTGATTTCAGTATTAAAAACTATTAGGAGACGCTATTGTATTGAAATACCAATATTTAATGGAATAAGGAAATGAAGGAGAAAAGAAACAAACAGATGGTGCTTAATGATAAAACAGTTTCCCTTCACAGCATTTATCACCAGACGATGTTTGCAAACACACATGTATTTTAACTCTCCTAAAGTTTTTTGTTTTTGCTATACAGAGAGATCACAACTATTTGTAATGCAGTAAGTTCACTGGACTCTTTTTTTATGTTTTAGTTGTTATACCCACAAGTTTTATTTCAAAGTACACTGTCAATTAGGTTTGGGGGGGGGGGGGGGGGTTGGATACTTCTGTAAACACTGGATAATGTACAGGAAACATTATGCAACATTTCTTTTTTTAATAAATTACAATATTATTAAGTGGCAGAATTGGCAATAGAATTTACTGACCTACTGTGAATGCCATACCCTCCTCCATCACAAAGTCATTTTCATTGGCTATGGAAAAAAAGACAACATATCTTTATAATATTTAAATGTACTTAATATAGATAGAATAATATAGTGTTATAGATTAGTACTACACAGAAGTAATGGTGACACTGCTTTACCTAAATAGATAAACCTTATTGTCAATTAAATATTAAAAGGACTCACTTTGCTTTAGTGCACTTACAGTCATGTGCACTGCAGTTAGTTCTTTCTATAAAAATATATAATGCTTATATAATCTATACAGAAACTCTTTTCAAGTAATCATTCTGTAAATCTAGTCTCTGATAATCAGCATGCATTTGGAGTTTGTGTTTTTACAGTCATATGAGTTCCTCAATATGACAGTAAATATTTGTCTGACATAGGGGGCCACACAGAAGAGGTTTTGCCATTTCCAAATGCTGTTCAGAGCTAATTTTTCAAGGGTCGCTACCTAGTGGCCACAAGATGGGTCGGAGTGAGTTTCCCAGAGATGCAGACCTGCTTCCACATTAGGAAAGAGGAGAGACATCTGTCTGTAAAACATCTTGTAAGGACCTCTGGCTTTCTGAGTCTCAAGAAGGAAGAGCAGTGATGACAACACTAGTTTCACCTGCAGGAATGGGTCTCCATTTCCAGTGTCAGAAGTTACATTAAATGTGATCTTTCAGTGATTTCTCTTGGGGATTCAAGTGTTCTTCAATGTACCCAAAGGTGACTTTAGAAAAGTAACAATAGCATAAATACAGCCAAACCAGGCCTTTCCTCTAAACCACTAAAAAGGTATTTAAATTAAATATTATTATGCAGTAAGAAGTTTTCCCCGACGTTTTCCCCTTTTTTCCATTGGTTGGTTGTAAAATCTTCTAAGAAATACAAAACCAAACTACAAATTCCCATACACAAAAATCACCCTTTTGCATCTACTCAAAATAGGATAGGAAAAGACAGGAAACACAACTAAACTAAGCATAAACGTGACTTATTTTGGAGTATAATCCTTAAAAAGCATATTATTAACACACTAGTGTTTTTCATGACATGTGGGAATTTGAAAGACAAACTCCTAAATTTAGCTTCATCTTACCATGATGCCAAATTTCCGGGTGACCGTGAAAGAAGGATCCAATCCCATGACCTATGAAGTATGGGCAGACTTGCAGTCCAAAGGAGTAGGCTATTTGGCTGCAGTTATAAAAGAATATAAAAACACTGAACACCATAATAAAACACAATAATACAATGTTCCTTTTGAAAAGAAATAACAAAAATATTGGCTCCGTGAGTAAGCTTATTCTTTACTGTTTTGTAAGGGATTACCGTAGTTTTAACCTTGCCAGATTCAACATTTCATGTCTTTTGCTCCGTATTATACTTGGAAAAGGAAAAGAGACCAGATCAAATAACTTAAATTCCAAAACATTTATGCATTTATATTGTTGCCATATAAAGGAAATTTATAAATATTACCAACATAAAAAACTGAAAATACAACAAATGTCTATTACAATGGCTACCTAACTAAAGCAGACACTACTGTGTATTCTCCTTTAAATTTCTCTTCTGCTAGTATATGTATTTATTTATTTTTTTAGTTACTGCATTTCTTCCTTAAGTCAATTTAAAATCCTATTAATTTATGTTTTCAATATAACCAAGGCTTATGCCCAAATTGAATGTCATCTTGTACACCAACTATGATTATTTTTTGCTGATCTACACACAACACCAAATAGGTACTGTTGAATCAGAACACAGCAACAGTGTATAAAAACAACTAAATGCAAAATGGTCAATTTGGCAATGCAGTCCTCAGGAGTTTTGCCATTCCCAGTAATTGCTGTACGTCTTCAATTTAAAATATTCCTGAGGGTTTTAAGTGGTCTCATGCACCCCAGTGTCTAACGTTCATGTTGCAGGTTTTTAACTTGAACTCACAGACCCATCTTCAGCTATGTCAAACTAAAACTGTCTGAGAACCCTGGCTGAAGTGAAGTGCTGCTCATTCGGAGATGAATAATCATGCCAGCAGTACAAGGAAGTTGCAAATGCCCTTCATATGAATCCCTCCATTAAGATGTCCTCATGACTCACAAAAAGCTAGGAGCTGCCGTTCTCAGATGGATCCAAGTTCAAATCATCGAGGATGGTTCTATAACTGGATTCATTTCTAACTCGAGAAGTCAAATCCTTGAAATGTGTTAACCAGGGGAACAAGAGAATACATCCATTTGAATTTAGATTATTTTCTAGCCTGTGTGAGATATATTATTTTTAGGTTATGATCAGAGAAAACACTTCAACGGAGGTGCTCCAGTTAGCAATTTATTTAATATTTTAGGCTTAATATTTGGACATATGTAATCTGAAGAAACCTGAACATGATATAGCATACACTTTGTAAGTCTTGGAAGACAGAAACTACACAGTGTGATCTGACCTGCCTGCCCCACCAGAGTGGTCCACTAAAAGGGCCCCATTGTAAACAAAGTGACCTGAGGAAACCGTCCTAAATGTATTTTGCATAAACATGGCTATCATCACCCTCGTGGTGGCCAACGTCTGACGTCCAATTTGACACCAGCGAAACTTCCATCTTCATAAATACAATCAAATTCTGCGTGCGAGGCAACATACGCTGTTATTTAAACCAACAATATACTCCCACAACTACAAGGAAACAAATGGTCAAAAGACATCACAGACAGGAAAAATAAGTCATTTGTATCCATTTATGTTTTCCTATGCGAGAATTTAAGTGTAATTCAAACTTTTGGGTGCTGTCAAAGATAAGTATCAAAGGTGACTTCAATCTGGTATGTTTCACTTGTTCGCTGCTGCAATCTGCATAGCTCAGTCAAACACCTGAGCATTTGAACTGTCATCAGAGTAAAGGTAGGTGCAAATCCATCACAGCACAAGCCTTGTGGATACCACACTGCGGCTAATCGCAGTTCAATGGGAGTCTGCAAAAGATGCTGCAGTAAAAACCAATAGAGTTTACCTATTACAAAACCAGCAGGGGTCAGAGCACACTGGAAACCATAACACCTGCCTGAAATTGGTCTAAAAACGACCAATTACCTTTGAGTTAGACATTGCGAAAAAGGTGTTTCAATAAATTGCTAGCACTTAATGCATCAACTGTGTATAAAGAAACCAGTTGCAAATCTGAGGAAGCTCATATTGTCAGTTGTTACCAGTTACCAAAACCGTAACAAAGCCAGGCATTACTCAAAACAGACAACTCCAAATAAATCAACATAGGCATCAACAAAAAAATAAAAAAAAACACACAATCACGTAAAAAAGAGATGAAGTTATGCCTTTTTTTTACTCTTCCAGCCAGCTGTACAGCAAGGTGGATGAGAATTGTGGGGGGAGAGAAAACAAATCTGAAGAGTAAAGCAGTGTAAACTAGTTATTTTGTTTTCTCCATTACAAAGCCTGATTAAAATGAGAAAATGACTCAATGCAAATTTACCAATTAAATACTTAGCTGTAGTAGGTGCTGACTGGAGTTCAGCTGCGCTCGAGTCTTCAGAGCGGCACCCTTTTTAGTTTTTGTAAAGAGTTAAGTCGCAAACAAAGAGAAGAGGGAGGTCAGACCCCAGCCAGCACCTGAATGTGAGTTCTTTTTTGTGTTCCCCTTGATCCACACAGAGCACGCTGTTATTAGTCTTAATGATGGAAAATTGTAATGTTGATACAAGTCTATTTTTTTTTTTTTTAAGTAGTAGGCGGAAGCTCCATTTATTACTAAGTTCTTTGTGACTAAAAGCCGTGGACAGTACATTTATGCTTCAGAAAAAAGGCCTAGATGCTCTTTCCATAGCACAGCTAATTATTCCTACTGTGACCTTAATGATCTGCGCTGTTCCCTCCGCATCTCATCCACGCGCCTACCCCTCTATGGAGGATAGTGTCAGGGAATATGAAAAAACCTATAATGAAACCATTTTCATGATGGAGAAAGGCTACTGGAGCTGCACTTGCTACAAAGAAGGCTCAATTATATGAGTAATTGTGATAATTTTCCCCATTCATAGCCCTTTCTGAAAGAAAAAAATGAGAGAGACCTAGAAAGGAAAATTACTTGAACAATAAAGAGTGTTGGAAAAAAGGGGAGACTTTAAAACATGAAATTTGTATGTTATACACACACACATATTTTACACACACACACACACATATATCTATATATATACATATATCTATATATATATATATATATATATATATATATATATATATATATACACACACATCTATCTCTCGCTCTCATATATATATATATACACACACACACTTATATACAAACACACAGACACACAAATATATCAAACACATAAAGAAATAACCACAGAGAACAACAAAAAAAAAAACATGATAAAAGCTGATATGCAGCTGTGTCTCAAAATTAAACATTCTTTTCCCTTCCTATTGATGAATGCAACTCCTGCAAATGTGCCTCAGTAGTTAGCGATCATTTGTTGTTCCGTGACAGGAAAAGGATAATTACCTCTCAGAGAGAATCAAAAGCCTGACATGCCCTTTAGACACAGCCATGAATGCAGAGCTCGATAGAATGCTTGAATAAGAATTTAGTGCTTTCCCCTTTCTTTAGTAGGGAACAAATTTTGTTAGATAGAATACAAGAACAGCACCAGCAAATGCATTAAACCCTGGGTGTTCAAAAATATGAGGTGCCTCTGTCTATCAACTCTTTCCATTTGCAAAACTAAAACTGCATTCAAATTTCATTTCTATTATATTCACGGACAGGGAAGACAGTGAGATATGCATTACTTTTTTTGTTTCACAGTAGGGGTCGGATTCAACACTTCCTAAGAAAGAATAGAAAGACAAGATTCCCTTTGCAAGGAGGAGTTAGCCTATAATTTGAATCTCTGAAGAAAAAAAAATCCAATATGCTTCAATAATTGCACCCCACACATGGTCACAAGGGTATATTAACATTCTACATTGATTGTAAGATTTAATACTATGAAAGTATGGATTTACAGTGTGTTTGTGTCTGCGTTTTGTGGTAAAAATTGATGAGTCTAAATTGAAAACTAATTGCTTGTTCTTGTCAAAAAAATAAAAAATAAAAAATCAAAGCCATTTACAGAGACACAGTGAACCTTAAGTTCATCCCTGAGGCAAAGGCAATGTTAAGACAAGGGCAAAAAATGCATACTTGTAATAGAGTCTCTTGATTGTGTATTTTCATTGCGTCTCTTTTACAGCTGTATAAAAAGGTAAATTACTACCCATTTTGTTACTCAATATGTAATCTTAAATGCCTGAGCAATAATCTAGTCATTATGAGTATGAGTGATTAGTGTTTTGAATGATATGTTTCTTCCGATAAATACATTTAATCCTGTATGTTTTCAATTTTGCGTGGATGGGCAAATAACAAATATTCACAGTAAAAATGCTATTTATCTAGACATATCTTATACGATTCCTGCACATATGTTTGGTGACCCTTTAGGGCTACAATCTTTCAGAAATCTTTCTAAGGAAGGGAATGACATTACAGCCTGGCAGTTCAAATACTCATATCAGACTAAAATGATGACTCTCTGTCACAAAACGTGTCATCAGCTTTATCCCGAACCGGCAATAACTTCTGTCCCATTTTCCAGTCCTTCCAGAGCCTGTCAGTCCCTCACCTACCTGATTGTGTTTCCAATAATGCAGAGAGGGGCTCCTGGCTGACAGGCGGCGATGGCGTGGTCACGACACCTCCGTGCCGCCTCCACCAGCACCCTGCCGCGCTCGTCCACCGCGCCAACCAGGAACGTCTCCGAGGTGTCACCATGGTAACCATTCAAGTACACCTGCAGGTTCAGGACAGAAACATGCGTCCGTCAACGGGGACACCACCGTCATTAAAAACACAAACACGAGGGCTCGTTAACGGGGGCTGCGGCTGGGAGATTAAGTGGCCTACGCGGCTGGGGAAAACACTGTTTTAATTGAGAGACCGAGACAAGGGAACTGCAGTCAACTTCAGGGCTGAGCTGGGTTCCAGGCAGCAGCATTGGCACAGTGACACGAATGTAGTAAATAGCCCTTGACTGGACAACATTGAGGGAGAGCGCAGCACAAACTGAGGTGGTTTTAATAAGTGAGAGCTGAGGTAATTCACTAAGGAAGTCCTCCTTGGGTCTTGTTGCTCTATGCTTGAATTTAGCCAGGTGCATTACTCACCAATCTACCATGGACAACACATTTCAAAGCCTATACATGAAAAAAAATATATACATGACATTTTGAGCTTTGTCTAGCAACGAGGATAGCCTAGTAATTACATTTTCTAGCAGTAAAATAAAAATACAAGCATAATTAAATATATTCTCACACCTACATACACACATAGTTAGAACTAACTAAATAAAACAAAAAATACTTTTTTTAACACCAATTTTATAACACCAAACAAATTTTATTTTACATATCTATCAATCCATCCTTAAACTGTACATGTAGGTTATATGTACATATTTGTGTGTGTATCTTACCTTTCATTAAATTCATTGTAACTGTGCATTTCTATAAATAAAATAAAACAATAGAAGAGCTAATCTTATTGCATCATTCTTCACAGATTCCGGTGTATGGTTTGTAAGAGCATGGCATGTGAACATGACTGTTTATTTTGCAGATCATTTACTAGAATGTCACTTCAGTAACAGACCCATAGTACTACATCCAAAACAGCAATAAAGGCAATTCTCCCAAATGGGAAAAAGCACAGGGTAGCAGAGTGCGAACATGGCCAATATGACCAGGGAAATGACAGTCTCACAACCCAGACTGATTTACATTTTTAAAAAATCAGTGATTGCAAAAGGCAAAATCCAGCTGAAGAGGCCTTCAACTGAGACTGGCAGCAAGGAACTCATTTCAACTCATGGTGGATGTAATAAAAAGAGAAAGGGAGACAGCCTGTTTCGGGTGGCCCCAAAATTAAACAGTGTAAAGAGGCAGAGACTAATTTGCTAATAATACCTTTAATAAAGATGTTTTACTTCTTTAACATCTAAGTAAAATAAATACAGTTTTAAAATGACTAGGTCCTGCTTTCATGTTTTCGTTAACAACAGTCATCAGGACTGGTGGAAGTACATTTATTAACCTGTTTATTTTTAATGCCACAGTCAAATGTTTTCTATTTACATAATTAAAGTTGATACAGACACAACATTTTAAGGAAAGATTTTATAAAAACATTTTTTTTTACGCAAGACCAATATTTAGATTGCCAATTCACTACATTATTATTTAATAAATTGAATATTTGAGTAGATACATTTTAAGGTAGTGTTTCTAATACATAAGTGTCATTTTTAACATTTTAAATTTTAAAGTCAAGTTGCACATTTGTTTGGGTTCTAATGCATCCAGACAATTGCTGAAATTTAGAAACAAATAAAAATCAACCGAAGTAATATGAGAAGTTTTTTTGTTTTATTATTATTGAACTTGAGCATAAATTATTTAAAAATATATAATCAAAAAAATATATCTCCAATTTTAAAGCAACACATTTGTCAAATTGAAATGTGCGGCCATAAAAATATGAACATACTCAAATAAAAATAAGCGGACACTGCAAGTCTGAAACAATGTAGGGGTTCCAATCCCGTATTCCACTGCGAATCGATATCCAGTTGTATCTATGGTGTGCGAGACCCAGAATGGTGATGACAGGGAGAGGGAGTGGGCCAGCGTGTGCAGCGATGTCCTGTGAGGCAGGTAAAAGCTCATTACAGGGCTTCCCTTCATGGCTTCACCTCATCTGTGACCTGCGAGGACCACCCCTGGCAGCTGAGCGGACAGTTCATTCTTCTTAAGCACTCAATCCAGGGTCTCTGTTGAGCGATGATTGTCAATTGGGCCAAACTGTGTAATGGCTTTGTCATGTGGACTAGAGACTAAAGAGAGATACCCAAGCAGCTCACCGATACGGCTTAAGAGTGTTAAAAAAAAAAAAAAAAAAAAAATCTGACAGGACTAATACATTTGCATTCTCCTCCAATGATCGCCACTGTGTAGCCTCTCTTTAGGCGCTGTCACACGAGGACTGCAGGAGACCAGCAAAGGGTTAAGGTGTTCGTAGCGGACTTTGAACGTAGCATAACCATCACGGATTTTAATAAATGTAGGGAACACTACAAGGGAAAAGTGTTGCTGTCTAAATAGAGTGACACATACAGGCCAAGGCTGTCAATGTAGCTTCTAATGACAGAGTAAGATAATGACAGACCCCACTCAGAATCAGCAGGAAGAGGAAGATCAATCTCGGCAGAGTGAAGGAAAAATGCCGGCTTTTTTCATGTTAGCTCATCTCATACATATCTATCTGCAGCAGCTGCCTGACACTGTGGAGCTCTGCATTAACTACACAGTGGATCAATAACAATTACACCTTCTCCAAAGCATGACACATAGCAGGGATAGGGCTGACATTTCACTCAGGACAGCATTGATCTCAGTGCATCTGATTCCAGCCCCAAATTCATGTCAGACATGGGGTCTGGCTAGAATGAAAGCAAGCAAGGCAAAGAAGGGGAAAAAAAGCATGCAACCAGCTGCTTGGCCTATGGCTCACAAGTAAACAGCACACCCATCTGCAAATTCCACATTTTCAATCTACTGTTTTTCCTGTTGCTACTGGCAATTCAAATGTGGATCAAAGCCTTTGTATATATGTGTGTATTTCCGCATTTGTGTGTGTGTGTATGAAATACTCACTGTGACATCGATGTTGATGATATCTCCATCTTGGATTGGCCGACTGAAAATTCAAAGCCATGTAAAATAAAAAAAACATTTAAAAAAAGTGGTGAGCGAGGGAGTTTCTCAGAAAACCAACGGAAGATAAACATAAAAATAGCTGACTACATAAAATTAGCAAGCAATTAAAGTTAATTTTTACAAATTGTCCTTTGGGATGAAGGATTTTATCTTGAAATCAGTCTGACCGTAATCATATAAAATATAAGGAGTAGTACTGATGCAAAAAACATAAACTGCTAAATCACATGGCTGAGACAAGGAAATTGCTTGGTTTATTTGTGCCTATTTGGAAGCACAAGAAAGACAGTTTCTTAGTATGATCTAAAGATACATATTAACAAGCCTTTGCGACTATAAATACACGGGTGTTCAAAATGATGGGTTCTGGAAATGTTACAGAAATACAGCTTAAAATTATTTGAATTGAAAATGTTAGTTACTTTCGCAACAGGTACTTGTCATTTCCTACACTTTAGTTCTCCACACTTTATTTCCTACACTTTACTTCTCCACAGACTGGAGCACTGGAACATTTCAATGGGTTTGAGACCAGCGCATCAGTTACAACATCTGTTGTTCATTCTTTCTTTCTTCTAATCCAGTGTTTAGTGTTTCAGATCATTATCAAGTTCAGAAAAAAGAAAAAAAAAAAAACTTCACCCACCAGTTGCCTTCCTGAGGGTATTTTATGACACTGAAGAATGGCATAATATTGTGTCTTCATTACATCTCCTGAAGGAGCACTAGCAAAATAACCCCAAACCTCCAGGGTACCACTTCCATTTTTTACTTTATGCATTTTACATTTTGACACCTTATCACCAGTGTTTCTTTTCACAGTTTCCTTTTGGAATTTCAAAAGGAAACTATTTGATGCATCTATAACACCCTTATACACTGCTCTTTGGGTCCACATGCATCTATAACACCATTATACACTTCTCTTTGGGTTCACTGTCATGGTTTTGTACCCATATCAAAGGGTCCTGACTTGTACCTTTATCCCCATGAGGTTATCCTTTACCATTTCTTCTATATAGAGATTTAAACTGGAACTGAGATCAGCAGTGCTAGTTATGAAATGATTAAATGTGATTTTCCACCTCGCTCTTTAAGCCTAGGCAATCTGTGTTTGCATATCTACCCGTTTTTCTTTATATGTAGATTGGGGAAACACAATTATCACATAACGCACAATACAATCATATAAGATAAAATAGTTTATGTGCTAGACAATGGTTTACATATGATTTTCTTTGTTTGTAAGATTTCCAGATGATCCTGTTATTATGTGTGACAGGGAGTGTATATACACATTCTAATACTGAACAGCATTATTTTAATTTGATTGCATTATAATAACTGCATTTTCCTACAATATTATTTATAATATATAGACATTTGTACTCAGTCACATAAAATAAAAATACATATTTGAATATTCTACACATTTACTGTCCATTATTGTCCATTAACTTTCATGGACATTTTTGCAAGTCTGTAAGGGCAGCAATTTCAGCAAGAGAGAAGCCCAAACATGAATTATTTGTTATATATTTTTACTCTATAGGACTAATCTTCATCAAAACCAATACATGTGAAAAAATAATGTGTATCAGCATCTGATTAAAACACAATGAGTTGCAGTATCGCTTTTTAACCCTAGATATTTCTGTCCATTCAAGGAAGACTTTTTCTCATAACTATAATGCCTACCATCATGATAAATGCTTTTGAATCCACAATTGCAATCCTATCATTATCAGGGGGATTCCCAGCCAAGCACAGATTGCAGTATTAAAAAGACGTGAATACCTGTCAGGTATACCGTGACATACCACATTGTTCACAGAGGTGCAGACTGATTTTGGAAAGCCTCCATAACCCAGAGGAGAGGGGTAGGCATTATGTCTGATTGTTTCTTGATGAACAATAAAGTCTATTTCTTCAGTTGTCATGCCAACCTGAAGGAAAGGGAAATGTTTCACATGACCAAAGTTTTCAAATATGATTTAAATGCAATGAATAATTTTCCCTTCTCTCTGTAGTGTTGCTACAAAAAAATGCTATTTTACAGTAGGAAAAAAAAACAGCATGTGACTATTTTTTAAGACTGCTAGCTACCGTTACATTTTAGATAAGCTGCCAGTTGTCAGTGTATCCTATACCAATATCGATCGAAAAACAAGTCTAAATACAAAATACTGGAAATAGTGGAACAGCAATTCACACGAAACACTGCAATTAAAATAACGAAAATAAAAGGATAAGCAGCTTGATTGAATACGTTAGATATCAAATTGATATATTTACAGAAAGGAAACATCATCGGAAAATGTTTTTCTAAAATCAGTTTGCTGGAACAAACATCATAAAAGCAATTCATAGTACCTCTTGCAAGCATTGGTGTAAATATAATCCTAAATCGAATACTTAAGTAATCTGTATTAAAAATTACAATTTTATCACGACTGATATATCATACTGCTATACTGATATTAGTTATTCTTTTAGCTGCTGTAGCATTTTAATTTAACCATTTGTAACCTTAAAAACAATAAATATAATAATGCTGAGTTATGAACAGTCAACTAATTATCAATTTATTGTAAAATTCATAATATTGGATAGAAATATTTAAAACAGTTATAATCACTCCACTACAAAATGTATATACTAATAATCATTCATAATAATCTTGTCCCTTAGACAACTACTACTGTACTGGTTCTATGTGGATGATTAATGGCTTGCTTGATAAACGTCATCTTGGGGGAATAACCAGATTTGCCTTTTTTCCTGTGTGCTCAACACTAGACACAAAAACACGCCCGAGTCTTTATGAATGTCTGCAGTGCTCTGAAGAGTACCTTCAAGCTCTTCCCAGCCAGAAGCAGGATACGGCGCGCCAACTGACAGGCCTGTCGAAGCCCTTGAATCTGATCTTCATCTTTAATTTCTATGTAGTCTCCCCAGTCTGGTACAATGCCTGTCGTCACATAGTCTGGCTTCATTATGTGCTTGAAGAAAAAAAAGATTGTACACGAAGATGAGAAAAAGCCGAGCGTCACAATGGGATCATTTTGTGCACTGGTGGCTCCTGCTTTGTGGCAGCTTGCCCTCTGTGTCCCGGCCCGACCCCGGATGAGCTGCTAGCAGGGCCCTAAGCTACTGGGACATTCCTCCCTTGCCATCCCCCCCGTGGGCTCTCTGGGCTGAGAGTCACTCACATAATATTAGTTTTGCCCAAAATGATGACCGGAGTCAGCTCTGTTCGACGCATAACTGTTTTTGTTCTGCCTCATAAAATTATTCATTGCCATCTTAATACAAAGATACACATTGCTTGTTGATGCAGCCAGATTCAGATTATTACTATTATCATACAGATGGTCACATGAAATCATAATAGAAATAAATAAAATCACAAGAGCCTGTTATAAAAAAGTTAAGAATTTGGTTTTATTAGTGTGGAAATAACAACCAAAAAGCAAACAATTTACAGTTACAAGACACTTGAAAATCCTCATTGCCAAACTGGAATATAGTTAGGGCTTCAGGATATCATCATCATCTTTCCTGGCTTTACAGCATACTGTAAACATTTGAAAACATTACTTACCCTGATTTCTCTACTCGGTTCTGCACAGTTTTATATAGATTTGGTAACAAGTATGTTTTGATAAGGACTAGTCATAAATACTGAGGCATAGTAAAAGCATGCCTAGAAAGAATAAAATAAATAAAAAGGGTTTCCTCATAAGAAGGGAGTCTTTCTATTGCTCAGTGTCAAAGGTTGGTTACATCGGTTAATTTGAATAATTTGAGGTAAACAAATAACATCTCCTGGATGCCAGCTTTGCACAAGGCCCTGGGTGTTTAGTCACGTCACTTATTAAAAGGGTTGTTTTGAAGTACCTGAGGAACTGGCTGGGCTGGTGCTACAGCAGCTGGCTTCACCACACTGTAAGAGGAGCTCTCCTGTTTCCTCCAGAAGAAAGGTCTGTACTGCCACAGGTGAAGTTGTGGCTGCCGCTTCTTATCCCAGACACCGGCTCCTCTTTGGAAGAGTGTGCAGCCTGAAAGACAGGCAACGATCATTGGCACATTAATGCAAAATCAACTGAATGTCTAGTTTTCAGTATCAAAACATTCTACCACAGCTCGCATGCTTGGAACCAAGTTGCCAAGCTCCCACCAAATATCTGTTCTTATGCCAACAAGATAAACGCCATGGTCCCTATAGACATGTTGAATTGGTCACCCATTAATATTTCCAAAAATATTAAAAAATGTAATGCAAATTATATAATTCTTTGAAAACTTTACCAAACTGATCTTGTTAAAATACAAAATTATTTTTTTCTATTGTATCCTTTTACACAATTTGATTGACCCAATATATCTCTCTATCTATATTACATACATATTTTATATATAACCTGTGCCACTGATTATCTTAAGTTTAAAAAATAATGAACAGTTTAACAAATTTCAGCAGTTTCAACTTTATTTTACAATTCAGTAATGTTCAAGTTTTTTATTCAGACTGGAAAAACAAATGACAAACAATGAAATACTTTGAAGCTGTTTAATCCAATTAATCCCAATCATACACATAAGTATACATAAAATATAATATTTTTAAAAATGTCATATAAGATATGTCATATAACTTTTTGCTCATTTAATTTATTTTTGGGGTGTTGCCATGTTTTTTTCTTTGAAATAAAAGTACACTTATTAAAATAATTACTGTTTACATTGTTTTCAAACAGACACAACATAATTCTAGGTTAAATAAATGTATGCAATAACAATCAATAATACATAATATTTGGGGTGTGCCTTTCAGTTAGCAAACTTACACAGATCACACATTTGCATGATAATTTGTTTTTGTTTCTAATACTTCATAATTGTTTCCCTTTAAATTGCAGTGGCTTTTATATTTCATTGTTGTTGTTGTGGTTTAAACAGTATAGTATATTGTACCCAAAGTGCCATTAGTGACCCCCAGTCCTCCCGGTCTCCCCTTGTCCCTTGTTCTAGCGGTGACCCCCAGCTAGAGGAAAAGTCTCCAAGCTTATCTTCCAGACAATTTAATTAGAGAGGCTCCTTCATTTATCAATTCCAGGAAAGTGGGTGCTGATGTATTCATACAATTTGTACATATGTTTTGTAATGATATAATGCTGGAAAAAAAAAAAAATATATATATATATATATATATATATATTTTTTTTTTTTTTTCTTAAAGGTTTCTCACCAACAAGTGGTGCTTACAGGAATAATTTAATATTCCTATAATGGTCAAAATGTTAATTATTTTTCTCTACACTATGAAAGTAAAAACAAACAAACGAAACAAAAAAAACTGCCAACTGCCAAGCAGTTTTTTTTGTTTAGTTTGTTTGTTTTTACTTTCATAGACCAAATGGCAGGATATGTTATTTCCAAAATTCAAATGCATTTATTTGATTTACATACATTTGTAATGTAAACATCAGGAATGTTGATTTCCCTAACAACTTGCAGAACTACTTTTCAGTAAGACTCTATATTGGGACACATAATTTATACAAATGCTTCATACACACAACACATACACCTAAATATACATACATATCTGATATATCTATCCAGTTAAATGTCACACAATCCTTTGCAGCATCTACAGACTACAAGGAGAGAGTCGAGCCCAGCACCTCCTGGAGAATTTGTGTCACAAGCACACGTTGCAAACAAAGGAATTCAACGGAGCTGTGCTGTGTGTGGGAGAAGTATGAGAATGGCTTGTTTAAATTACATTTAATATGAGGAAGGACTGCAGTGGCAGAAGCAACCCCCCCCCCCCTCCCAAATAATAAGGACAGCATCTTGATAGTGAAAGGCCTCAGTGGTCATAATCAGCATGAGTATGTGGGAGCACCCTGGAGGGGAATAGCCTGTGATCTTACAAGGGCAATCAAGACCTGAATGGAACCCAGTAACATATCAGACACAGCTTAACAGCCCAGGACTGTACCAGCCAACATCCTGGATACTCTGCAGGCTTCATCATTACTGCTTAACCCCTTCGGCGCCCGGGGCGTGCTCCTGCACCATGCATGACATTACATCACTGGGATTCAATCAGACTTTCAAGAAAATATCAGCAGGACACTCTACAACGCTGACTTGTAAAAGCTTTTTATATTCCGAGGAGTGCAGACATATCTAAGCACTTCCCACCAAAGCAAACAGCAAGCAGAGTGTGTTTTATTACCTGGAGTAAGTGCAAGAAACAATGTTGATTTCCTGAAAAGAACCATCTGATGAAACAATCCGTGTGATCAAACAGACATACAGATTCATCCGATTGAAAATACTCATGGCAGAATGTAGTTCAAAATGAACGCTGGCATAATCAATCAATTACTGTTGATTTATTTTTGCACAGTGCTATTAAAGGGTAATCACCATCTGAAATTGGTTTTCAATTAATCTATGCAGCATTGTAGAACCACAGTAGGAGAATAACAGGATATACAACAGTAACGGTAATGACAGAATTAGAATAAACTTCTGTATGTTTACTGGCTTATTGTCTCGTGACTGAATTAAACAATTTACGGCTGAATACTCATTTGCAACAGAAACCACCGTGTTTTACCAAGGACTCCTCCCAGACCGATTCTGGTCAGTGTGATGAAACCCAGGGGCCAAGTGTGAACGGCTGATTACAGGCCTCCTGATTCTACACAGAGCCCCGCGCCTTGCCAGCTCTAATTTAAGGCTAACACAACAACCTGCAGAGCCGCTCACACATTGAGATAAGTCAGTCCCAGTGCCTTTACAATGCTTGTCAAGACAAAGATGTCTAGCGAACTAGCAAGAACCAGCAAAGGAATAAAAGACCTGGGCCCTCGCTGTCTCCCAAGAAGAAAAGCATCCAATACATTGTTTCACCTTTCTGCACTTTAGTTATTTAATTACTGCTCTACCTCTTCAACTTCACACTGAAACACGCACTCCCACTACCCCCCGGGTGCAGTGACAGAAATTAAGCCCCAGCTTTCCGATAAAGCACTGGGCCTTAGGAAAGTAACCTGTGCATCGCAGTGACTGTAATGCACGTCATATTGGCCGAAGCCCAGGATTCTGCAACAAAAAGCATCAGCTCCATCAACTCTCCTCTACGTGCCTGCTTTAAATGAAAAACTTTCACTCTGCTGCACCAACATAAGTCATTTAAATATTTAAATACAGCTTTCCTATCTCATGGTTAAGAAGGAGGTATTAATTAATAATGTAAAAATACTTAAAACAGCCTTTTTCTTTTGTGTATCCTTTTTAAAGGGGGTTGGGGTAATAAGGGAGATGATGCCCATGGGACAGGAGACTGAAAGAACGATGTGGGAAGGTTCGTGAAAGCAGCACATGTTCACTTTCAAGTAATTTTAGTATTTCTGCAGCAACTCCAAATAGCTGCATCTTCACAGGCCATTTGATACGCCAACATCATTAATCACTCAAGACAAAAACAACTAGGCTACTACTACAGTATCTTTTGTTTCATATTGCAAGTCAAAACTGAAAAGAAAACCCCCAAATCCATTCCCCTCCAAAAAATTATTAGATTAAACAGAGTAAAATGTCAGCAAATATACAGAACACTAGCAAGAAATGAGGGAAAACATGCCTGAGATTAAACATATGTTGCAGCATTGTTTCTGGAACATATCGATAGACTACTAAAAACACAACTATCTTTCCAGAAACGTAACTTTCTTGATAATGCTCAAAACATTAGATACAAAACAGTGTGTGATGTCTCAAGCTAGATCCCCGCATGAGGTTTACTTTTCATTATGTGCTTTCACGTCATGTACCGTTTCAACTGACACAAATTGATGACCCTCAAACACAGCAATTAAAAAAACAGCGAATCACTTTAATATACAGAGCTGGTACTGAACAATATACATTTGTCCTTTAAACCATGGATAAAAACAAGCAACATGAAAAGGATTGTTGCAATCATGCTGGATTTCAGCACACTGAGCATAAACAAAGCTGGGATGTTTCAAGTCTATGAAGAGAGAGAAAATACACACCTGAGAACATAACTCATCTGCTTGGGACAATTTCTAGGGGCAGCAGCATTGGAAACTAAATAAATGGAGCTGCAGGCATTGTGCTATTGGAAACTAAATAAAAACACAACAGCACCCATTGAGCGCTGGCACTTGCTGCTGTCACTACAGAGAGAAGCGGCAGGACGTTGACCATTTTTCAGTGGGTTTTCTACAGAAAACCTTCTTTCTGTCTCTGAGGACAGACAGGTACTCACGCCCCCTCTTTCCTCTTGTTATCACCTTGCTGGGTCAGGTCTAAGCTCTCTGTAGGGCAGGGCTTGTAAATGCAGGCAGCTTTAAACAAGAGCGCATTGAGAAGACCACGGCTGTGCAGCCCTGCTGGTCACGGCACCCCTGCCTCCTGCTTCCAGGGGTTAACTGCTCTGGCTGCCAAGTAAAATACTGAGACAGGCGTGTAATTATGTGGACTGTCAAAGGGCAGCCGCAATTTTGAGATCTATTTGCATACTCCACCCCCCCACCCCCCAAAAAAAGTCCCACCAACCCCCAACTCTTCCAGAGTTGACAGAGTGGGGTAAATGTGGTCTTCATTCATAACTCCACACACTCAGATATGTACTCTGTCAGAAAGAGGTGACAGACTCAAGTAAGAAGCATGCTGTGCTGCACCTATGTACAAATCACCAGTGACAATAAAACATTATATTACCTAATTATTTCTATTTTTAAAATGTATTAAAATAAATGGAGATGACTCCTATTCCCTTGGTCTCACTCTTCACAACTGAAGATGACGTTTTCTGCTGGTTGGATCTGTCAGTAGAGAAAACTTCCATTACTTGAAAGGTGTATTACTATAGAGGATACATTTTATAGATATTTTTTAGAATTGGAATGCGAGTCATCTTTAATACAATTGCTGAATGCATGTCTAGCCTCATGTAAATTGTAAATATTGTCAAAAGCAAGCTAACCATTGTATATTTGCATTAAGGCGTTTACAGATTTACCAGCATTCCCAAGGTTAGTAAGCATCATAAACATTTGTGATGACACTCTTCTTAGCTCTACCAGTACTTTTATTACTACATAGGCATGTGTGGGTGTGTGTTTATAAATATATATATATATATATATATATATACACACACACACAGATACAGACAAATACATGTAGGCATCTTTCAATCCCGTCAATTTATAATCCTCCTGTTAAAGCAGTCATCACAATCTGAAGAAAGCACTTAATTTAAGATTTTGATTAATCAAAATAAATAAATCAAGGGAAATAAAGCCAGAGTACATTTCTAACATACCAGAAAGCTTTCTGCTTTATGTACGGTTTACTAAAGCAGAAATATGCACAGGAAATTGTACCTACAGCAAGTGCTAGGCTGTAATTATACCCCATCTTCCCCCAATGGGTGTGGACATTAATCATAAGGAAACTAGTAAGTAACTTCACGCCTTTAGTTAACTGCTTGACGACAGACTTGCTCAAATGTCGCAGTTTAATTTAGCGTTGGATCCGATGTCTATTTACTGCAACTCTGTAGATCATGTTGGCATTGTGTTATATAAATAGCACAAGTCTCTCTCTCCCTCTGCGCCTGTTTTGCACAGCTCTCCCCAGGGTGAGGCGAGTGCAGGGGCCCACCACTGACAAACACAGCTGTTCCCCAGAGCTGGGGCCGCAAAAAAAACCTGCCGCTTCCTCTGGAGGCTCAGGAAGCTTGCAAGAAGGATGGCTGCCTAAGGGCACGATGCAGTAATAATAACAACATTCAAGCCACAGCACCCAGGTCATGACAATCCATGACCCTCCCATCATACAACTGGAATCTGGCCAGGAGCCAACCTCCGTCCATCACTAATAGCTCTCCATAATCTAACAGGCAACATGAGGGGAGGAGGTGGGGCACAGAGGTCTCCTTTCACTTCCTGCACTGCACTTCGTCCTTACCTCACCAGTAACAAGAGCTTGAGGGGCTCCCCAAACAAATAATCAATTGATACGGGTAATGGTAATTGATCAGTATGTAAACTGACAAGTTTCTTTCATATACTCATCCTGCAACGAGCATAAAATTCAATTAAGACACGGCTTGCTTTGTTTGATAAGGTACGAGAATCAAAGTGCATAAACCAGCATTTCTGAGAGTATTATATTGCAACTTAAAACCAGTCAAAAACTAAAGAAACTGCACATTGGAAGCATCCCTCTCCATCATTCTAGCATAGAGTATGTTTTTTCTCTCTTCAGTTTTCTTTAAGTTATTGTTTATTCTTGCTCATACACAATCCTGCTTCCCTCTTATCAGAGGAAGCTAACAACAAGGACCTGGCCCCAACCACTGATTTTAACACAAGCCCCGCACCTCAGGATAGTTTGCCAGCTGCTGTGCAAACAATGCTAACAGCATGTCTGGTAACAACAAGCCAGTGTTGTTTCAGGGCTGTAAGTGTGTCATACCACCTCACCCTACACACAAAGGGCTTTGGGTGTACAGATTTTTTTCTCTCTCTATTAATTGTCTACATGAAGCACGTGTTAATGCAACGCGTGGGTAAAATTCATGAAGAACAATACAGAGACAGATATTTGCTACTTGAATTTGCTGCTCACTTGTTTGCAAAAAGGCACAGGAGCAGCACACAAAGAGAAACAGCTGTCCTCTCATAATGGGGTTGGTGGAGCTCATGGACACTTAATTACACTGCTCTGTTACATGATTCTGTAGCCACGCAGACTACACGTCCTCCCAGAGACTGGGAAATTGCACGGCCACAGTTTCCTGCTATTGCTAGCAAACAGGGCGCGGGGTCTGGGAGTGCTTCACTGCAGACTGTGTCCTGTTTCCCTACCAGAGCTGGTGGGCTCCAGACGCAAAAGGGGGGATTAGTATAGCTAATCAAGTGGGCTCAGACACAGAAAGGCCGATGTACCTTTAACAGCATCCCACTCACTCGCAGAGAAAATCAAGATGAGCTGTAATTGAAACATTTTACGTCTTGTATTTCAATCCTATGAAATCCAGTAAGGAAGGCAGTTTCCACATCCTCTCTGAGTGAAGATCTTGATTTGTCATCGAGATGTGCACCCACAAATGCAATGGAGTGCTTCCATTTCACAAAATCAATTACTTTGTTTGTTGGTTTTGATTGTTTATTTGTTCTTTTTGTGTGTTAAGTAGTTTCAAGTAGGTAGCTCAGTCCCCGTGTTGGTATTCTTGTGTGAGAACCCATTCAAAATATGGTGCATCATCAAGACAGAGCTTGAGAGTTCCTGCAGGTTGAGCAGGAAAAAGGCATCATTATAGCCTGAACACCCCCAGGGTTTGTAGGCACAACTGGCAACCCGTCTACATCAGCAAACACAAGTCCTTGGAGGAGGAAGTAGTGTACAGGTTACCAAACAATGTCATAATGGTTAATAGATTTTTGATAATAAAGTTTCAGATGTAACTACAACGCAGCAGCCTAATAAGAGCTTATGTGGGGATATTTGTCCCATATTGAATTCCATGCCCAAGCAGTATTAAGAAAGTTAATGTTTGCTTGACATGCAAAACCAATATTCTACCCTCAGAAGAAACCATTGTCTCAGATACATATTTATAGCACACCGAAATGACAGATTCCTTTTCTACCACAACATTATGGGTTACAAAACAAATAACAATCATTGTTTAGAATATAAACACTTCAGACTTTAACCAAGTCAGATCCAATACATTGGGCACAGGCACATTTATGGTTTCTCACACACTTGTTACCCAGGGAATACTTGGCCCTAATTAGCACACGGCATCTGGCAAATTTCAGCATGTCTCGCTGCAGCACATGCAACATTCCGATTTACTTACTAAGCTTTGATTAAGCTGGAAAATATACTGAAGGTTTTGAAGTTTCAAGCAGCCAGACTGACAAATGCTCAATTATATATATAGTACATTTTACACATAATATGAATGTACACTTTCCCATGCATTTGGTGAGGAATCTAAGTTTTTTCATTGTTGTTGCTGAATTCAATCCATTATCAACAAACAGGATTATATTTCAATATTTAACAATGCACTGCAGTATTGTCACTGTATTTGGGACTGTTTTGTTTTTGATTTGACATATCTGAACATAAATAATTTGCATAATTCAGCAGGCCTATGAACTGTCCACACTCATACAGCAGCTAATACAAAGGCCCACGTTGTTCAGTGAATACAGTTTTACATAAAGGGAGATTACAATCCAGAGCTATGTTTTTCTCCAGCCAAGCCCAATATCTTAATAGCATCTTGTGGTTTAGACTGGCAGTCAGAACTAAAGACTAGAAGCTATGAAAAACTCAGATTAAAACTCAGCAGAATAATATCCTCATGGATAGTTGAGATTTCAAAATAAGCCTGCATTCATATTTATGTAATTTAGAAACATTACCCTATCTTAAATTTTAAATCTCTTTAGATATTTAGTTATTCTAAAAAGCTGTTCTTAGTACACTGCTGTTATTAACCTGAGGAAAATTTCCACTGCTGATTTTTTTTTTTTTTTTTTGAGTTTACTAACTCTTAAAGCTGCAAGACCACAGTATATATAGAGTAGATCAGACTGACTCAGTAAGTTCAAATTGCATGGTATTGAAGTCCAATGAAACAATACTTACAGCCCTGCCTGTGTGATGTTATAATACATATAGATCATGATTTCCAAACAGACCCCAATCACATTAAGATCTGTCCTACTGCACAGATTAATCACTTGACAAGATTACAGAAGCTTCCTGTCTGAAGTCTGAGATGTTATCTCAAGTAAGACTCTCCCAGCTCCCCAGCAGTAGACTTTAACTGAAACCCCAGATAATCTTGCACCAATTACAGTCTAACGCTGCAGTTTTAATTAGAAAACAGCATTGCAATAGTTTGTGTCCCTCTAGATCAGAAGCATGGCTCATTTGAAAGCTTAATGCCTGCTCCCTGACTACAGTAAGGCTTGATGTATCACCTCAAGACAAGTACTCTTTTCTTGAATGGCTGCAGATTTAGTTTATACAGTCCATGTAAATGAAAGCCAAATGCCACTGTGTAGGTTCCAATCATTATTGTTAATGATTACAGATGCTCACTCTAATAAAATCGGGTCGTTAGCATTTGCTAAAATCAATTTACAAACATAAAGGGAAAAAAAAATAACTATTATAAATGAGTATATCAGAACACAAAGACAAAAATCATAAACATTTTACCTTGCTGTCTTGCTCAGCCAGGACAAAGTCGTCTTTTGAGTATGAAATTTAAGGTTTATCGAGTTGTGATACAGGAAGAACTTGTTTACATTTCCAGCACTACCAACATACATCATTTATGACAAAAAATAACAAGCACTGCACAAGAACTGTTCAATCACTGTCAATCACATACACTAAAATGAATACAAACAATGGCCTGTTAAATCATACTTGTATGATTCATGCTCAGAACCAAGGCTAAAAATTATACTTAAGAAAAATACAATATTTTCCATGAAAAAGGCTCCTATTAATTTTTTTTGAAACCTTTAACTACAAGACTTCTGTTTCACTACACACTATATAGAAAGTGCCCAGTGAGTAATAATCTAGGAAGAAGAATAAACAAACAAAACAACAACAACAATTATGTAGTTCACTTACACACTTGGTGTTAAGGTCCTTAAAAAGTGGAATGATTTATGGATTTTTATTATTTTACATTGGGAATATCAAATATAGCAAGCCATTTTCCGCATATATACATTTATATTCAATACTGAAAGGATAAACGACTGCCTCTACTGCTGAGACAAAAGGTGTTGTTACTAGTTCCTACAGTTTAAAAACAAAATAAACAATCTTTCCCATTAGGTAATATTACTTTCAGCATTTTTTTCTGCTAAGCTTTAGACATCCTTTAAAGCAGAAAGAGGCAGACAAGTCATTCTTACTGTAAATTATAGTTGGTTAAACATACCGTAGGCCTATATGTTCTTTAATTGCATATAAGACGTGCCCTGAGAAAATCTCTCTACAGATAAATTGCTTATAATTCCTAGATGACAAGAAAAACTGACTTCACTATAAAGTTAACAGATCATAGTATTGCTTTAGTACAGATGGATTACACTCCTCATAATTGTGTCTCTTAAATAATAAAAAAAAAACCTTTAAAAAACGCTTAACAGATCTGATGGGCCGATACATTGCATTCCGACATGATGATACCTTTATTTCTCAGCACTCAGATAATACTATGCCAAAGTATAAACAGTATCACTTTAATTACACCCTCTCTTTAGCTACATAACCATATCAACTGTAAGATCTTTGCTGATTTAAAAACTGCTGTCAGTCTTTTATTGGCACAAGCAATTAAAAGATGTCAAACCAACTTTCTCTCGCAATGTTTGGTTTTACCTGTCAGCACGTCCAACATTATCTAAAAGAGGCCTCAATTAACAGAAAAACCAAAGGCAGGGTTCATTGATGGTGCAGTAGAGTAGCCCCTGGGTATATATGGCAATTCGTGAGAACAATGGCTGGGAACATGATATGGCAGGAGTTAGGGCCTGAACACGGCTTTCTTTCCTCCTCCTGGGAATCTGCCGAGTAACAAGCTAGGATTCCTCAACATCAGTATCATGTTCATCAGTTACTACAGTTCAGGCGGGCCAAGGTCCAAACTGCCAGCTTGTCTAAGCTGCATGATACAAAGGCGCCATCAGGTAACAGAAGCGGATGAACAACGTGCCAGCGGCTGTAATTGGACACCCTCATTTGAAATTAAGACACACATTGGTAGTCACTGTGTGATACGGTAAAAATGTCTATTGGGGAGAGGGGGGTGTTGTATTTTCAACCAATTCCGCACAGGAAAGATTATTATTAAATGTAGGTTGATGTTTGATTTTATCAGCATTTATAGAAGTTCCCATTCGTTCCTCCCATTCACTACTTTTTCAGAGCCTTGCTTCCTGAGCGCAGGTGGAAAAAAAGCTTCCAGTTCACCTGAATCTCCTGTATAGACCCATGATAACTCATCACAGAATGGCCAAGGCTCAGAGCTTCCAGTCCATAATCATTTAAATATTGAGGTGGTTACTAGAATCCCTTTGAAAGCATTTCTATATGCTGTGCACAACATCAGCGATGTAAGCCTGGGGTTTCCCAGTGCAGGCTGTCCTCACCTTATCCCCGTTAAGCTAACCAGACCTGTGCTTTCCGAACCTACATCTGCTCTGCTTCTCAGCCTTAGAAAAGCCATTTTTGTTGGTTACACTGTTCACATTTCAGTTCCTAAAAAATCTGACTCCAAGATCTGCAAAGCTTCCGTGAAGAAATTATGTTTTGAATGACATAAAATGGGTAGTTAAAGATTGAGTATTTATTCTATATGTGTAACCAAACCTAAAAAAAAATAGAATAAAGGAATAACATTGACAAGATAAGCCCATCTGAGCAAATGCTTCAACTGGGAGATGTACCGTGATATAAAAATCACAACATTTCAACCAAAACTGGACTGAAAAGTGCAGAGGCAAAGAATCAAGTACGAAATCCCTGTAATTCAGTCGATGACTCGCATTACATGATGGACAGAGTATTTCTTCTCTGTATTGCGTACAAAAGGTGTTGTAGCAGAAGTGAAGCTGCCATGATAGCTGGAGACAATTGTTATACAAGTCTGCAGTGCCCCCTCAGAGAGTCACAGTTCAGTTTAGATCTGAAAAGATGAGTGACTGTAGCGTGTTTACAGCCGGCTACACAGTCTTTCAAAGAACATAAATCCAATGTGTTATGCAATACACAGACCACAACATTTTAAAAGAATATTAGTATATTCATAATAAGTGATATTGTTATTGAAGCCTGATGAAGACACTAGAACTGTTGTCTCTGCTTCTAGTTTTTAACAGGTATTTTGAAACAAAATCACAAAAGTGTCAAAATATACAAAACAATGTCTCCATATGATTATTTATTTAATTCTACCTCCTGCTTTCCACAGGAACAAAAAAAAAAAAAAAAAAAAAAAGACTAGCGCAATAATCTAGGTGCTAAATGCTTAACAGCAGCTTAACATAAACATTAATGTCTTTTTTCTTCTCCCAGAGTAATGCCCTCCACTAGGAGCAGGTGCAATGGAAAGCTGAATGAGCAATCCTCAATCAAGTTGCTTCAGTATTTGAATGGCAGGACTCGGGGGCCAGGCTGGCATCGCTCCAGGAAAGAAATTATACTTTTGTAAACACTGCCGTGCAGACTGGAGTAGCCACATGGTCCCACAGCTCCTCTATTCGAGGCACCGGAGTGGGTATCAGGACTGTAAACCTCCTCAGTATGCAGTCCCTCCCACACAGGCAAACTCTACCTCCCTTCCTGGGATATGAATCGAGACACCGAGGCCCGATCCCAGCCTGGCATTCAAGAGCAGCCTCTCCGCACGTATAAATGAGCCGCTGTACATAAAACCGCAAATTCAGGGTTAATCTGTTTTTAGACAGTTGGTTAAGGGTTTATTTGTACTCTCAATTAGGCTTCTTAAAAAAAATCACTTTTGTGTGCATTTCTCACTTATTTTTAAACTCCTTAACACACTGTAGAACCCACTTTTGCTTCCTTGCAAATGGATACTCTCTAAATCAGCAAATCGGTTGTCGTAACAATAATGTTAGACTTCTCAAATGATTTCTGCTGTATATGATCTTTTAGGCCTCAAATACTGCATTTATCATTTGAAAGGTATAAACTGTAACTCTAGTTATTTTGCTTCAAGGGATTTGGTCGTCTAAATAATGACCTTGATTGTAATGAAGCTCTGGGGAGCTCAGGTCAGGAAACACTACCGCTGGCAGTTTGTGAGGATTACGGGAACACACACAGACTTGATGCATTCAAAGCTGCGAACACTAGAGGATTTCGGAGGTTTTCATTTTTAAGCAGTGAAGACAATAAGTCCACTTTGTAGGGATTTGTTTTCCCATGATATATATTGGTAATAACTATTGAAAACATTATTTAAACATATAATTTTAAACATTCGCAGAAAAAGGCAGTTTAATTCCAGAGGCAGGCATAGTAGTTGTAACACTTAAATGAGGTAATCAGAAATGTCAGCTGTTACAGCAGCCACAAGAGGGAGCCCACAAAGAATTATGACAATAAATGAAATAACTAAAACTGACAACGCAAATTGAATTAGGGGACATATCCAGTACACTCAAGGTCTTCAAAGTCAACACAAATCAAGTTCTTTATCATGGCCAGACCTTTTACTGCTTTAAAATGGCACAACCATCCTCATTTGTTTACTCTTGTGATGATATAGTTTTCTGCAAGAGTAGCATACTGTATGCACAGATCATGTTTGTCTTCTTTGGGGTTTAAACAAGGCTTATCTAGTTTTTAAACATACAATATAATCTGATTATGATATGACCTGTCATGGTAATGCATTTCCTATCCTGGCAAAGAACAAATGCTAAACTAAACATCTTCCTAGAAGAGTTTAAATGAAAAACACGGCATTTGTATTGGATCTTCTGATTTGTTGTTTTTAAATTAATTGTAGTTGTTTTTTATTATTGCTTGTCATGTTTTTGCACTTCAGGGATTCTGTAATCTGAAATCTATTTGTTTGAAATTCAAACAACAGAAACGTTAAATGCATGATTCACTTCAAATTGGACCATCAGCAGTTTCCACATCACAAGCACGTCAGACAAGAGTTTTAACACAGAATCGGTTAATAATAGTACTCAGTTATGACAATTTTAATGTAATCCACTAAAATGTTAGATTTTCATAATGTGTGAGCTGATTAGAAAGTAGCAAACCAACTGAATAACTAAGAAAGTGTCTTATGATCTGTTTGATATTTTATGTTAATTCAAATCTGTACTCAATTGTATTCAATCAGGTTCAGTGCTGTCCACAAAGAAAGTGTCAACAAGGTATGTCAGGTAAGTCTAATAATATATCATAGTAAACAGTGTAAAATGGGGTTACTGAAAACAAGCTGAGGTTAATGCAGAGGCAAAAGGATAATACATTTTCCCCATGGGGAATCAGAGCAACAGTTTCCAAAAGATTAAAGGTCTCATTGCCAACAAAAGTGACAGTGTAAGGTACATGTCATTTTCCTGGTTGTTTTCAAACCCTGTGAATGTTTTATGTTGCAGAGCTCAGTTTTAAGTAACTTACAGAAAATGTATCACTATCTCAAAGAAGTCTGAGCAGGCAGCTATGGGGACGTCTCAGACATGTCCCTACCGATTGTCATGACATCTGAGGTTCTCACATTAACAACAGCTGAATAACGTGAGCCCACCGCAGCCTCAACCACAGTACATTTGCAGTTTTCAAAATCATTTAAAAACTGACTTGCACAAATTGTTGTACACGTATCAAAGGAAAATAACAAACCATCAGCAAGTGAAAAATAGCAGAGGATGTGGAAAGCAAAGAACTGGGATGGATTTCTTCATTATTTTCCTTCTGGGGCAGCGCTGTCTAATATGTTTAGGCTCATGCATCCCCTGACCAAATTCACTGTGACCTGTTTGTGTTGTTGAGCCAACAACATTACCAAAGCAAGACATAAATAAAGAGCATCCCAATGACCTCACATGCACCCCCAAGAGATTCTTAATGCAAGCCCTATACCAGGATGACAATAGAAATGATTAAGAACTCAATAGAAATGTAGATTAGATATTTAACTGAAGCTTTAAACTGAAGTGGGTATTTTTTTTTTAAATTGGTTCAGACAAAGTACAGAATAATGTAATTGGCTATATTTCTTTATAGTCTGATATGGAATATAAGCACCCTTAGGCTTTATATGTCATTTTGCTTGACAAGACTACCTGTCCTTGAATGGGAATGGGATCATCGTTATCAATTACATTAACCATTTTGCAGTATTGTCAATAATTATATATCTAAGCTTCACTTAGGATATGTGCAATTTTAACTGCTGCATGCAATTTGTGAAATGAAATGTGAGATAAGAGGGCGTTCATACGTGTGTTAATATACATGGCGGGGGGAGATCATATTACAGTAGACTTATGTACATACACATGCAAGATTAACGCACAAAAACGCTTCATTATTTTGCTTCCTCTGTGCGGTATATACAGCTAAATCATATTATACAGTAGTAAATAGTTATAACTAAGTGGACCATTTTGACAGAAACTGGAGCTGACAGAGTTCAGTGGTAAAAGTTTGAAAACGCGTAAAAAAAAAAACCCGAGCAGAAACCTGTTTAAAACCAGACAGCTTCCGAAATGTCAGACCACAATTTGATCAAAGGATGCACGAACAGTTGAAAAACATGTCCTACAGTTTATGTTTGTGTGGGAAAAACCGTGCTAGCTCGTCATAACCTTACCTCTCCTCACGGCGCACTGAAACGCGCTGGGCGCCGCCATGTTGTTTCAAACCGCGGGTCACGTGATTGCGCGGTGCGCTGCAGGACGAGACTCTCCTGCTGTGATCTCACTTCACTGCCAACACTAATGCAATTCCTGTATAAAATCACTCAGTGAGCAATGTGTTGTATGCAATACGGTATTTGATGATGTGCATTTTCTTAAGGTATAGTTTGTTTGCAGTGAGCTAGGAAGTTGAATGTAAAGTTGCAATCCACCTTCCTGAAATCGATGCTACAGAATGAACAGCTCCAAGACGATTTCCTTATTGCAACAATTTATATACACTGAAGATCTTCCGAGTGGAAGGGCATCAAAGTGTTGAGCTGCTCGCCTAGAAAGTGCAGGGCATAGAAGTAAGTGGAGGAAAGGGGAGGTGGCTGATCTAACTTGATTAACAGAACAATGCTAATGTGTAGACCATACATTGACCACTTTTATTTATTTACCTGCCTGTTAGGAACTCGCTAGCAGTGACCAAATAGTGCAAGAATTAGACATACCATTTTTTGCCAAACATTCAGCAAAATGATTGATCTTTGAAGTCCTTTCAGGATGTGGAGATGTAGGATAGTCCGAGTCCAATTATTGTCCACTCCATAAACTGAGAATGCACAGTAAATAATAGAGATAGTTGTGTTGCACACCTATGATGAGGGGCAATAAGAGCTGTCAGAGCTGTACTGTGCATCAAACATGGGCATGTGTTAAGCACAGAGGTGGTGCTGGCAGTGGCACTGTGCAAAACTATGGAAGGAATAATAGAAAAACAAATGATAATGAATTTACGATTTGCAGAGTTGCTGTGGACATCTCCAATCTATCTCCAATCCTAGATATATGCCCCCATACACCATTGGGTGTTTACAATGCAGAACGTCCCATTCCTAGAACTGTCCTGCTAATTCATAAAGATGTATATAGGACAGTACTGACCTTTTTAATGCAATTTTAATTTCCAGATTTTAGCACAACAGGGAGTATATTCAGTTCAATGCCTGCTTGAACACCCTAGGGAGCTTTTTGTTCATGATCAGTTTCAGGACCAAAAAATATATTCTTCATGGAGTGTAAAATCACACATATAAAGTGTGGCTATTTGTTCCCTTTAAATTTAGTTGATAAAATAGTTGAACACCATGCAAGAGTGTTTTCCATTAAACAAGTCAAAGACAGTTAAGGAACAAATTTGCATAAGTATTCACAGAGAAAAGGAAACCGTTGGCAAATCATCTTCGTAACTACATACAAGTGCTCAACTTTACCTCAAGGAATTGGTTTACATCATTTTTTATAAACAAGCAAGAATGAGAAGAACTATTTCCAGCAGATAGTTAGGATAGATTGGAAATGTGGCTTCAAGCCTAAAATCTCTTGTGTAAAAGGGTAAGGAGAGTTCCATTGTATTCCTACTCTACCGTATATCTGTTTCTAGTTAATTCTGGGTAGGATGCCTTTTTGCAAATAAAGCAACCTCTTTCACCTCAGAGAATGGTACCACATCTCATTGAAAAAGAGCACACTGGTTTCTTGGGGTTTTGAGCACAAACTGGCGGTTATTGCAGACACATGAGCATCTGCCACATTTTGAAACACCCCATTAGGACAGAGAGAGAAATGTGATTGAAACTATTCATCTTTTCTCTTTTCACCTCTTGGTATAAATGTCTATACATAATTCCAACATGTATGAATTTCAGTGACAATCTGGGGTCCTGAACATACACAGCAAGCTTTCAAACATTTTGCCATCAGTTCTTTCATGAGTCATTACATCAGATATTAAAATTGGAAGCAAGAGAATGACTGTTTTTTCATTATTATTCCAGTAGAGCAGTTCTGGCAGGAGGCTTATCAAGGTCTACAAGTAAAGATTCACAAGAAATGCAGGAAGGGTGGTGGTGGGGGGATTTTTTTACCCCATGTGCAAATTGTTTCATTTTAATATAATGCTGTTATATAACCTGAGCTGCCTAAGAACCAAATCTACTACTCCTCATTGTGTATATACATTCATAGACAATTATAAAAATAAAAAAAGCAAGATGTACTTTTCTAATCATTAATATTAAAATGTTTTCTGATTCAGCTGTTCATCTGCAAGACCACTGGCCTTTCACCTCCACACACCAGGAGTAAATCCATGGCCCTTTTCTGTGTGACCGCTTTGATGGTATCTCTATGAAATCAATGATTACTGTCTTAGCCCAGTTCCCCGGTTGAAAAGAACACAAGCACAATTAAGAATAATTGGCACCTAGTTCAGCGATTCCAGCTCTGAAAGCCTAAAAGGTCTGAACGGAGCGAGGAAGAATAAGCAGCTGATGATGCACGGGCTCGGGCTGCAGTTGGGCGGCAGTAGTGAAGTGCTGCACTGAAACTTAATGAGGCCCAGCTTTAAAAATAGATTTTTAATTATTACAAGATGAATTAACACCTTTTTTTTTTTTTAACAATGAAATATTATTAAAGATAAAAGCTGAAATAATCCCTGGGGGCATATCTGCAGGGAGAATCACATGAAAGATGGCGAGGAATTAGAACAAATACTGCCCCTCAAAGTTAAAACCACTTTGCATTATTTGCATCTCAAACCAAGAATAATGGAAACTATTTCATTATGCAATGTATAAAAGTTCTTGTTTTTTTTATTAAGTGCTTCAAAACCTTGATCTTGTTTAGGAAAAGCAGAAGAGTGCTTGAAAATCTACACAGCAACTGACAAGCAAACAAAAAATAATTCACCCCAAAAACACCAGCTGGATCCTAACATAAAAGGAAGCAGGTTTCATAACATGAAATATTCCTTTTATGGTTTACAATTACTGAAATAACAGTAAGATGATTGAATCAAGAAATACCATATAGTACCAGACATGAGAGGAGGTGGGAACCAACAGAATCCTGCTAAATGTCCAATGTAAATATATATATATATATATATATATATATATATATATAAACAACCGGTGCAAGAAATTGAAATGCGGACAACAGGACAATCAGGCTTGAGCCAGCCGTTCGATAACTCGTCTGTATTCAGTGAGAAGCTCCTGGTAGCTCTTCTCCAGCTCCTCGTGCTGCATTTGAAGGTCCATTTGGCTCATCTGATTGCTTAACTCCTCCGGCCTCAGGCACCTCATCATCTTGGTGAGTTCCCTCTGGTTTTTCTATACATATATAAGCAATACGCAGGTATTAATCATTTATTAGGAAACCAATTTTCACAGTGTGCAGGAGATACAATAACACAAGGATCACAGATTTGCGACCAGCTGCTGTGATATATGGTCTGCTAATCTGTCAGGATGTAAATTTTACCACTGCACCATCTCACGAACTGATAACAGAAATTTAAACAAATAGTTTGCAATGCGATACTAAAATAAGACCATGGCAAGTGTTCTGTAAACAGGGGGGGGGGGGGGGATCAAAAATACATTGACTTCCTATTACATGAATTGACCGTATTAATGCGACAAATACCAACACTTGGAGAATGTAAAAAGACTGACAAATTGTGTAAACTGTATAGCGTGCATAGAAAGTAAACATTATACTATATTTTAATTCTTGATTGGACAATGAACTTCAGATATCACAGAAAAAGATTTTTCGACAATGATGAACATTGAAATCTCTTATTTTGTCTAACATGAATCCCTTTTGTGATCAGCAACCTCTTAAGGGTGCTTCACGTTTAATCACTTCACAGCAAATGAGCCAGAAACTGTCACAGAACCGTATTGTCATCTACAAGCAACCAAAAGCATGCTAGTAGGATACTTCACTTCAACTAGGAAGTATGCATGTTGTTCTTGTTTTAAATACCAGCATCTCTAACTTAGTCTAAGGGTTTGTAAAAGGATGTTGTAATCGAGACCATGTTGTAGTGACAACAGTGCATGTTACACAATGCGTATGGTGAATGCACACTGAATACGGGAAGCCATCTACAATGGCCTTCAGGTCCAATGGTGAAAAGGTCTTCAGTCTATAACGGTGCATCTGGATTCCAGGTTTTGAGATTATTTTCCCCCCACATGGTTAAATCACGATCAAAACTGTGTATTATGGGGTCTAATGGGGTATCTGGGTGCAGGGCCCCAAGTGCAGCAATCTCTGGTGTCTTACTTCATGAAAATGGGGCAGGGGGAAATACATTAAATATATAGATATATAACAAATATATCTGTCTCTCATTGTTTTAGGTTACTGAGAATAAGTCAAGGTCAGTTTCAGGATAAATAAATGTATTGGTAAATCACAATCTAAAAGAAATCTGTGTGTGCGCGTGTTGGGAGGTCTCTTCTTGT
Source organism: Amia ocellicauda (assembly GCF_036373705.1). Taxonomy (NCBI): domain Eukaryota; kingdom Metazoa; phylum Chordata; class Actinopteri; order Amiiformes; family Amiidae; genus Amia; species Amia ocellicauda. The sequence continues at coordinate 12,361,543 of NC_089865.1, read as the reverse complement.
TCTTGTTGCTGCAAGCCAAATGGCAAAGATGTGTCTTTTTAAAATTAAATTAGACAATATTAAACTTTGGATATTATACTGTGCGAGAAAGCAAATATAAATACCTGCATAAATTTCCAATACAGAGGGTCTCTCTACAAATTACCATTCACCATTTTGATTACACGACAGCTAAGCCACCAGTAAACACAGTGCAGGCGGAAAATTGTAAATGGTTATTCTGGAAATGTTGTGCTTAAAATAAGAGCAAACCTAACTAAACTTAAAAGACAAAGCAATAAAGGCAAATGAAAGTTCTGATACCTATTAAGTACCATCATCACGGTTTCCATAAACGCAACTATGTGAATACATGTTGTTGCACCACTCCACTCCACAAATTACTCTGCAGAATGAGATGCAAATCCAGAATAATAAAAGGGAGCTGAATAGTGTTGAATCCTAGGGAATTGCACACAGCTCTGAAGACTCTTAGCATGGGGCATTGCATTTCCAGTAATAAGGCTTTATTTTTCAATGCTCTGGACAAACCTAACAGAAAACAGATTTTTTGTTTTTGTTTTTTTGCTTCTCCTGGTTTAAACCCACTGCTGCAATATTGCCAGTCAGTACAGCAAATGATTCCAGACCTCAGGTTGCATTTACCTCGGTAATTTCTCATTTCAACAGCAGTTAAACAACCCATACATTACAGCTAATATTTCTCAACATTTACAAATAAAAAGTTGGGCAAAATGATAATTTAGTCCAAAAATAAAATCTCAGATCAATACTTCTTAAGATTCCTCAGACCTGAGCCAACAAGAACACCCTGACCAACACCCCCCGCGCCCTCCACCTTCCTCCTGCGATGGCAAGGAAAAGCATACACAAGGGTATTTTTCGGAGACTGACAGGCCAGGAGAATAGAGACACCATGACAAAGACATGCAAACCCGGCGGCGGATACCTCATTAACTAGATTCAGGCGGCACATTCTAATGATAATTTATAATAGGCTGCGTGTCCCTGAAAAAAAAGCACAAGCACAAGGATCTTCAACATCCTCAGGGTTAAGCAGGGAAATCCTGGCTTTTCAGTTTTACTTGTGGTCTAATTAACCCATGCAGCTTAATGCCACGGCGTTTCATTCATCAAGTAAACGTCACCTTGCATGTGGTGCACAGTATACAGGAAACCTCGCTTAATCGTAAAGAATGTTAATGTCAAACAAAGCTGGAGAAAAATGTAACCCTGCATTTTTCAACACGTGGACAGCTTTGCACCCACACGGGATATATAGTCCCCTGTCCATGTAAACCAAACACTACAAGACATATTACATTTCCTGATTATTATTTTAATTTTTGAATACACTGATTCATCATTTTAGAAAATATAATGGATGTGAGTATTCCCATAAAAAAAAAAAAAAGTTAACTGCATTTTTTTTTATCCTACACTTTAATCCAGCTTTATTGTTTCAAATGACTTTATTCTTCCTTATGTATCCTTGTCACTAAGTGTGAGGCAACGCACAGCCATTAACACAAAAGCTCTGTTGTAAACCCTTGAGGAGTTAATCTATTCAACTCCAACGTTACACAGAACGTGTACGATCTTTTCTTTCCCTTTGGACCTCAAATTGTATGATAATTTATTCAGGTTTGACAAGTCATAATTAGGTGGAAAAAAACTGATATTTTGATAGGAGGAAGGGGGAGTGGATTTGAATGTGCATAAAACTTTACAGACAACAGAATCCCCTTTTTGCCAGCACACGTACCTTGTAGGGGCCAATCAGTCTCCTTTTAATTTCCAATCTGTACGTTCTTGCCTTCTCCAAGTCACTCATGTCTGTTGCTTTCAGACGCATTATTTCGTACACTCTCCTTGCATGTTTCTAATGGAAAAAGTAACCACTTTCATCAGGGCATTTCAAAAAGCTGTACAACACGATGCTCTGGAGCACACTGTCACTTCACACTTTCAGGCCATTCATGGTTTATTGATTAAAGTCAGTTTGACATTTATGTCTGAAGAACAGATGAACTGTTATGAAACTGCAGAGGAAAGATACAGCTGCAGGAGACTAGGCTTCATACGGCATTACAAAATAGGGGTGGAGAAAGTCCAAGCCATTATGACTCCATGCTAAGGTTGTCAGGCTGTGATAATGACCGAGAACAAGCCACAGAAGCAACTAGTGGCATAATTACCACTGTTAAGTGGTCCCGAATAAAAGAGGGAAAAAGTGTCCAACATTTTTTTTTTTTTTAATATATATAACAAATGCTTCATAAAGTAAAGTGCATTGCACAATTACATGAGTTGGTTGATTTTTCTGAAAATCGAGGTCAGTCCCTGCAGCTGATGAAGAGTCTTGCCTTTATATACCCATTGAGCATGAAGATCTGGACAAATAGGAGGGTATTTAACCAAAAGCCTTAAACTCCTATCATGAAGTCCACATAGGAAGTGTTCTTACATTTTTTTTCCCCCCCTTAAGTTCACAAAGAAACAACATGAATAGACATGGGCATCTATAGCTCCCTGAATTGAATGGCCCTTGAAATACATTCTTGCACAAGATTCAAGTCCATCATTTTCAGAAATGCATGGGCAAGTAAACTGTGGCCTAAATTGTTACAAACAGTACCTCACACACATTTATTCTCATAAAACATCATTTAAAACCTGGTTTCATTTTATCCCCAAAGGAAACCCTCTGGCGAAGTGATAATGTGTTGAACTACATCTCATGGTGGATACAGTATTCCCACACATTTTAATCTTCTGTACATTAAAGTGTTGTTTAGAAAATAATGTATTTGAAATGTATTAGATATAACCTTTATAAAATACCTTATAATGGTATATATATCTATTGAAAAAAATATAACAACATTAAAATGTCAAATAAACCGATACATTTTTCAAAACATCCCCTCGGTTGCATTATACTGCCCAAGATGACCCAAACTCCACAATTCAGTGCTTTACAGACACCACAGCTGAAAAAGTAAGCACTTTAGGTGGGTAAAGATGCTTTCAAACTCATAGAAAGCTATCATGTAATTTACCTTGTTTATCTTTAACTTCTCCTGGGCCTCTGTTGCCATTTCCTGACTAAACCCTTGAGTTAAATTCTCTGCTGAAAAGGATGGCAGTGCTTGGCACAGTTTTGCAAGGACAAAGTCTCTCAGTTTGATATAACTCTCAGAGGGGTCTTCCGCTGAAATGACACAAAACATACAAACAAAAAAATACAACGATGAATAACATCTCAGATTATATTAGGACTCCCTCATATCTGGGTCTAGCTTCTGCAGTTCTAAAAATCACAATTATTGATTTAAAATACATTTAAATATATTCGACAAAAATAATGTAATGTATGTAAAATGGCACACTCCTTCTTAACCTAATGCATGTGGTTCCTAAACATTCATGGTAAACCACCAAAAAAAAGCACAGTTTTTCAATTTCAATGAGGGGTAATCCAGGTTATGGCAGTCCTGAAACAGGAAAATAATTATGCCGTTGTTGGAATATGATTGTGCAGCATGTGGTGAACAGATTTGTTAAAACTACTTGCAATTTACATACATCCGGACTCAATTTGGCCCTGTGTCGAGGAAGTCGGTGTAGAACTGCCTTTTCTACACAGAAAAAGAAGGTTTCATCATAAAACCAACACCATCCCTTTAGGGGATCTTTCTATGGGATCACTGCCCGTTTCTTCAGTTGGGTGAAATTAAACACATTATCTGAGAATACAGCAACCCTCTCACTGCTTTAGACAATGCTACAAACTTCTCGATTTTAGAAACCATTGCACATGCTTTGTTTACACGATATAACAAAACCTCTAATTCTCCAAATAGAAGTATTAGGTGTCTTTTTCTAAAAGTGTTTAAATTAATAGAATCATTTTGTAAAATTTATTTTTATTGTAGCAGATTTCATGAGCATATCCCAAATGGTTCGGCAATGGAACAAAAACATAAACAAATATTAAGTAGACGGTATATTTTAACAGTCAGAATATTTTTTGGTCCCCATTTCTTAGAATTAATCAGTTCAAAGAACTTATAAACTGGTATGAAGATAAATGACAGCATACCAGTAATGTCCAGAACCTCAGGAGACGTGGAATAAAACCTGTGGACCGCTTCAAGCAGCTGAGCTCCATGACCCTCTCCTTGGAAGGGGGGAAGGATAAGCATTTGGCTGCATTGGAACAAAGAGATCAAAGCACTGTATTACTGGCTACAACTGACCTTTCACAGCCAGCTTCAGGGACACTAAAGAGGTCTATAGCAGAAAAATAACACTTTTTTTCCCCCCTCACAGAAATACACATTTAGTGCCAAAATTAATAGAATAAATGTAAGAAATATTTTTATTTTAGAAAATACATAAAAACACTGCTTCCTACTATAAATCATAAATATTTGCAGTATTTCTACAATGTGATCACAGTGCTCTATGCCAAGTAATTTATAAAATGAAAAGGTATACAAGAAATGTTGATAAAAGAGAACCAACGAAAATTAGAACTAAAGAAATTACTTCAATTAAAAAAAGTAACTTCATACGAGTTTAAAATGTTCACTGTCTATTAATTAGTTTTTATTTGTATTATTTTAACAATTTTGACCACTTGCTTCTATCTGATGACAAAGTGAGGTAGGTTAGTTAGTTAGTTAGGCAAGCCAGTAATTTGGGACAACAGAAAGAGAGACGGAAATGTATAATTTTCCTTTTTGTGCCAAATAAAAGAATGGCACGTGTTATGCTACCAATTACCTTACACGCGGCCGGGTTTTGTCTGGGTACACATAGTAATTATAGACTGTCATGTAGCCAACAGTTGCGAAGAGTGTCTCCCCGTCCTTATTATACTTCTCAAATCTGCAGATAAAACACACAGGCAAGCAGGTCAATTACAGCCACGCTCCCATGCGGCGTCCATTTTCTCCTCCATTCTCTGACCGAGTTTTCAGTGTCAGCATGCTACATCAAGCAGGCCCAATTGGTACACCTGCTACATTCTGAATGTACAATTCACTTAATTGGTGCACAGCAACTTAGAAAAAAAAATCAGGCCTCTTTACATCACTTCAGTCCATTTGCCTATTGTTGGGATGAATAGGTGACAAGCAAAAGAAAACACTGGCAGAGCTCATTTTACTGTTTAAGCCTACATTCAATGTTTCAAAAGACAACAGTATTCAATTCAGCTCTAGTCCTAAAAAAAATTAAAAAAAAGGTCTTCCGAGGTATAAAGAAAGGAAACTCTTGCCAGATAAACAATGGCTGTCTTTCCTGGGAAAAATATCATTAAACTGGCCTGGTAATTGGCGAAACCACAAAGAAAGCAGTTGGGTTTATTGAGACAATAAGGTCTAACGTTGTTCAAGGACTACTCACACAAGAAAGTAGTCCCATCTCTCGTCGTCCACGTCGATGAAGCTGGCCGTTTCAATGAACCACATCAAGAAAGTCTGCAGCCTCTCGTGGTACTCTCGAAAGCCAGGACAGGACATATCAGCCTGGGGTGGGGGGGGGGGAATAAAAATGACAAATAGGCCGAGACCGATCACTGAGAAGGGCTGAATAAACAGGGCCCGAGACAATAAGAGGCTACCCAGTAGGGGAGTAATCCAGTGCTGCTGTTTTCAGGTTTACTAACAAAATACATTCACTCTGACAACAATTACCAACTATCAGGACGAACACAGTGCATGTCACAGCCCGACTAAACCACCGCAAAATACAACTAAAAAACACAAAAAGAATTGAAAAAAAAAAAAATGCACACAAACTAACCATAAACAACATTAAAATCATTCTTAATTTTCAGACAAGGAATAAAGACCAACTATTGCAAGGAATCCCCTTCTCCTTGCCACCTATAATAAAATAAAAAGGTAAGCAAGAAGACACTTACCTTGTAGATCTGATAGGCAATATCTTCACCTGCTTCTTCATTGTGTACATTGTATGTGTGAAGGAGAGTCCCAAAAGGCTTGAAATTAGCTTCCTTTTCTAACAAAGCAACAAAGTCATCTGTGTTGCTACTGAATCCTGCCGGGATTATTTCTCGGATTTTACCTTCAACGTCGTCAGACTGATGGAAAATGCACACACAGAGCAAGATAAAGTTAACTGTGTTGTTAAGTGCTTACACTGTATATGTTTGTAACAGCAACAATGTAAAGGAGATCAACATACATCAAGACAAATAAAAACTGATAAACCATCATCAGGAAACAGCATCACTAATCCACTTGGAAGGAAGTTATATATTTCAGGTTATTAGGGAAAATAAACTGTTGAGTCACAAGACCTGTTTGTAGCAAGAGCTAATTGAGGAAATCTAGATATCAAAGTAAAATAAGGCACAGGTTGTAATCAATGAGCTTCATGTAATCAGAAAGCCTTTTTTTTGTTTTAACTAATAAAATGTTAACTTGATACTTTGAAGCCATTCTAAATCAGACTAGTAATTCATTTCCTCTGATCTTTAATGATTCAACAACACAGGTCTTTCCCTAAATCAAATTATGCATGGCTGTATTACCAAATTTGCATATATTAGTATTGCCTCTGATGCAGATTTGCAAATGGTCTCCTGTAAACAAACACATATAGCACATTTAATGAAGCACATCAAAAGACGATTATGTGGATTTCTATGGACTCTAGATCATTGAGGTCCACATGTGATTTACCTAAATGTTTGTCACAGACAAAAGCAAATGCATACAATTCCCAATTACAGCCACTGCTTCACTGAACTTAAATATTTTTTTCTCTAGGTTTTGATGCCAAGAATAATTAATCAATGAATGGAACAGTGAGAGAAAAAAATAAGTATTGGAACAATCCTTCATCTAGTAAATCTGAATTTTATAGAATTAATGAGTGCTGTGCAATATCCCATTTTAAAACATCTGTATCTTATGTAGTAATAACAGAATGACAAACTTATTCCCCCAGGTGGTCTGTTGTTTTGAGGAATTATGATGACATTATGCAGGTAAGAAAAAAAAAAAAAAACAGATCCTACAGACAGGTTCTCATTAAGAACATTTTACAGTTAAAATCAAGGCAAGTTACAGATGTAGCTCCAAAAACAAACATAAATAAACAATAATAAATATATTACTGTGTAACAAATCCCTATATTGATTAGATTACTTGCTGCTACAGGAGTATTGTGGACTTTCTAATGCATCCCAACAACTTTTGGATTATGATCTGTACACGGAATATATTTTCAGATGCATCTTCAACTGGTATCCCTGTTAATTTTTCTCCTAAAGATAACAAATGCATAAATGCACTCGAACACAACCACACATCCAGAATTTGTACCTATGCAGTTGTTTCCCCATCTACATGAGATTTTGTATGTAATTATGATAAGTATTTTCTAACTGATTTTGAGATATAAAAGTGTTTTGATTATTTTTTTATATAAAGAATTTATTTTGATAATCTAGACAATGTAATATTACCAATAAAGCAAAGAAATCTTAAAATGCATGACTAATGCTTGCAAGCATTTAAATAAATTAAAATTTCAAATGTGTAAAAGTATCAACATTCTTTAAAAATACAGGATCTCCAGGAAACTGGTTAATATATTTTGACAGACCAAAAAAAAAGGTAATAAGATATCTACTTAGAATAATTGAAAAACAAGTTCATTTTCTTTCTTTTACAACCAAGATTTTCCCCTCCCCCTCCCACACAATCAATAGCAAAAAATAACAAAATAAGATGGTATTGTTATTTCATTAGGAAATGCTTCATTCCTGATTAACAAAGAACACGTGGAATTAAAAGGAAACAATGCACATTTTTGTATGACAAAAAGAAAACCATTAGACAATCAAGGCTGTCAGCTGAGCAGACCTGAAATTCCCTCTTTTTTATACTCAATTGAAAGACCACTTAATTGAATACATTTACTACTTATCTTAAACCATGAATATTTGATGAAGTTTCACAATAATGTATTTCTGCTTCTCACCAGGCAATAAAATTTAATGAATTGATCTCAACTTAACAAAACCCTGTACATCAATATGAGCCCTTCTCTAAGCCTGCCAGTGAATTCAATAAAATTAACTTGCCCCCCAATTCAAAGATTTCGGAACAATAAGCCCCGGATTTTACTCAGTAGAATTTGCAGTTAGTTCAGCTGTAATGTTTGTATTGTATCCATTTCCACAAGGACTGACATAAGAACACTTTGTATTAACTTGCTAAGCAGCTCTTTCACACCATTTACATGCATGATGGCCATTAGTTCTATACCAAGACCCTTGCTGCTCAGCATTCAAAACAGGGAAATTAAGAAGCCCTGAACAAAATGCACTACAAAAGGCTAATACAACACACTACTAATTCCTCTCTTTTCAGCCATCACCTCATATCTAAGTGGATGTAATGCACCTGCAGATGAATAGCACTTTAGCATTATTATTGTTCAACTGCATTTTTGAGGAATAAGGACTATAAATAGAGGCCAAGGACAAACAAGTTATATTGTCAATGTTCTGCCCATGGACCACTTACAAAACTGTTCTTCAGCTTAAAAGGAGCTATTACTCAGTTTAGATATAGCTTAACAATGCATTTCTAGGGCTTTTTGTGTCGGTTTTAATATATTTTATCTTTAGAACAAAAAGTATTAGAATACAGTTAATAAGAGCATCTCTAAAAGGGACATCTTTAAACTGAAAAGGCAACTTGTTCCAGTCTGTACATTCATGTTTTGCTGACAGTTTAGCAAGGTTTAATGTTAATTTTACCACACTTAAAAAGGAAACCGATTTGCAAAGCTAAAAACAGCCAAAACAATATAGCAGTGTTGTCCATTATGCACCCAGAGTACCATTTATACTTTGTATTTGAATTTTGAATATATTTTGTAAGGACATATCCTTAAATTGATATTCTGAAAGAAAGAATAACCATGTATATAGGTTTTACATGTTTTATAAAAAAAACACTTATAGCATCTTCAGTTAAATACACACTGAATAAAACCAATGATAAAAATAACAAATCCAGTAAAATACATATAACTATCCTCTTTATTAATTTACTTCACAGGGTAAGGAGGCTGCTGTAATCACCACTTAATCTTCTGCGTGCATTAAACAGTGAACACAAAAACACAAATGCATGCACACACTAAAATTAGCTCCATTATTAAAACATTTGCTTCGTTTGGGGAAAGGTGATCTATCTAGCAGGAGCCTCCCCTCAGCATCCCATTAGGGAGGCAGCTGCACTGTGAACTCTGTCCCAGAGCTCTCTACCCACATTGCATTTCAGCTGTACTCAAGTTAGAGGCACAGTATTCATGCAACCGGCATGCACTAAAGCACAGTTGTAATTAAGACTCAATAATCACATTGGCCACCTTTCTGGGCTGTGAGCATTTCACTGTTTCAGTTACACATTCAGCAAAAAGATTGACAAACATTATTTGTTGATAACAAGCTCTAGGCCTATACATTTCTCCTCGTTTCACAATAATAACAACATACAGAAGCTTGATCCTTTATAAAACCCTGAATTTCGATAAAATATGCAAATAGGAAAGGAGCCAAAAAATGTTTGAGAGCACTCAGCTTTAGCAACTTATAAAACAAAAGACATCATGCCGTTTAGATCCTTTGGACTAGTGTCCAAAAATAACATTCACAATTGCACTTGGTCTTATTCATCGATAGTCAGTCGTGAATCCTCCACTCCAATATACTTAAATAAAACCATTAGAAAATCTGTAAGGTCTACAGAGGAGTTCTGTTGGCATTTAAAGTAAAAAGAGCTGTATAATACAGAAGGACTTTGTTGTTTAATTCAAAGTAAATAATTGAATTTATTTAAGGTCTTTCAAGATTAAAGTCCAAGAAGATTGTGAAGCAAAAGTCTACAGTCTGACAAAGTCTAGATTTATTCCAACATCTAATTTTTAACCACAAGAAATGCTGGGTATTGCAATGTGACACACTGGTGGTCTCTTTAGACACACAGAGTATTCCAGTTCCTGCCGACTACTTCTCAGAGCCACTCAATTGAAAGTTTAATCTTGGACCCCCCATCTGCAGAGTGAAAAGCACTTCCCTTTGAGAGGGAAGATTAACATTCGCCTCAAACAGAAGCCAGACTGAGATTAGCCTGTTGTAACTGGTGAAGCTTTGCATCTCCGCTGCATATCAATCTCTGGAGGTGTGTAATTCAGCAATGATCCAGGCCTCACGCTTGTGGAACAGACACATTCACGCACAGGGAGGTTACAGGGGGTTTCACAAATGCTGAGAAACAATTAAAAGTAACAAGAACCTCAGGGGCAGTCGGGGCTGCTCCTTCAGCCAGGCTCTGACAGCATCACGCACAGCTCAGACTAAAGAAACTTAGCAAGAGCTTACATAATGGACTACAGCAATCACCGGGCAGAATAAAGAATCTAAAAATAATGTGGGGGTTAAGCGAATTTCCTGTTATCCCTGTATTCATGGCAAATGTGGATGTTTAAAAACAAAATTGGGTCAAATTTCTACTTAAAGTTTAAATAAGTGAGACAAGGTAGAACGAGTTATGTATATTTATATTGCTTTTAGTCTATTGATTTAGCTACATTTTGCATTACAATGACCTTACGTGATGAAATCAGGATTAGAGTTTAGTGCCGGTGACAGTAAGTGCAACTAACCCTAACTACCCAACTAATTTGTGTAGCTTTAACTTAAAATGTTAATGGTGTAATTAGGGCTTTAAATGGTGTAGGTAATTTAGTGATATAGTACAATGGTGTGTAGTGCCTGTCTGGTATTGCAATGCAGTATCACAGTTCAGAAAAAAATAGTGATCTGATAAATGTGTACAAATCAGTTAATTGATGAAAACTGCCAAATCAAAAGTTTAAAGACCATTTAAAAGTACATTTAGAATTTGCCATATAAATCACAAGTAGTGCTACGTAATTTTGAGTTGCAATTTGTTATATTCAGCAATACAAATTACAGAAGCATAGGATACCTATAATATATATACATTTGTATATATTAAAATATCTTAGTTTTGCAATATGTATGAAGTCACATGAATCTTCTTACAAGCATTCAATCCCTGTGTTTAATTACAGCCAAATTCTCATAATGCTATCGTGTTTTTGTGAAGACAAAAAAGTTTTAATATCAATCACACATATATTATTTCTCCTACCCAATAATGTCAATCATTCAGCAAACTGGTGGGTTTTATGGGGGGGATTAATAAGACCTAAGAAATGCACCTGCCTTGACTGCTCCATTAGTGTGTCTGAAGTCTTGCAGAACTTTCTTCAGATTTACACTACTTACACACACGAACACTAGAGGTGTGGGGGGGATTAATTCAGGGTGTCTAATTTCAAAAGGTGGAGTAAGAGAGCCCTCTTGGTAATGTAATTATAACTAGGATCTCATTGTTTTTTTGTTGGTTCTCTCTCCACATGCAAGATTTAAAAAAAAGGCAGAAACATGTCCGGTTTAAAACTAAATCAATTTCTTAAGATCAAGTGAGCAGACCAGTGTCAAGTGTAAGCTCAAGTGTTTTAGCCCCTGTGTGCAACCCAATCTTTGTTTACAACATTCAAATTATGAGAAGGAGATTGTTTTATATAAATTTAAAATAAACTGTTATAATAGCCATAGTGATATTAGTAGATGAGTAAAGAAGCCCATTAGAATCAGATCAGTTTAGTAAAGACAAATGATTACCTCCACGCAGTCAAACTTTTCAGTGACTTTTGCGGTGTATTTCACTTTAAACAGGGTATTCAAGTTTCCAGCACTGTAGTATAACTGGATCTGCAGGCCTTTGTATCCAAATGCTACTTCACTACAGAAACAAAAAGGGAAACAGTTTCAGACAAACATTTTGAAAAATGCAATGTTTTGAAATGCCCATTAGCAAAACACAGCATTTATTTTGATACAATCAGACATTCTTCCCATAAATATCCAGAATTAGATCTCACAGACACAGAACGTATAAAACACTAATACAGTGAGGGGAAAAAGTATTTGATCCCCAGCTGATTTTGTACGTTTGTCCACTGACAAAGAAATGATCAGTCTATAATTTTAATGGTAGGTGTATTTTAACAGTGAGAGACAGAATAACACAAAAATCCAGAAAAACGCATTTCAAAAAAGTTAAATTGATTTGCATGTTAATGAGGGAAATAAGTATTTGATCCCCTATCAATCAGCAAGATTTCTGGCTCCCAGGTGTCTTTTATACAGGTAACGAGCTGAGATTAGGAGCACTCTCTTAAAGGGAGTGCTCCTAATCTCAGCTCGTTACCTGTATAAAAGACACCTGTCCACAAAAGCAATCAATCAATCAGATTCTCTCCACCATGGCCAAGACCAAAGAGCTGTCCAAGGATGTCAGGGACAAGATTGTAGACCTACACAAGGCTGCAATGGAATAACAACAACAAAAATCCAGAAAAATGCATTTCAAAAAAGTTATACATTGATTTGCATGTTAATGAGGGAAATAAGTATTTGACCCCTTCGACTTAGTACTTGGTGGCAAAACCCTTGTTGGCAATCACAGATGTCAGACGTTTCTTGTGTGCAAACCTTGTGGCCAACTACATCTCAGGAGGGATTTTGTCCCACTCCTCTTTGCAGATCCTCTCCAAGTCATTAAGGTTTCGAGGCCGACATTTGGCAACTCAAACCTTCAGCTCCCTCCACAGATTTTCTATGGGATTAAGGTCTGGAGACTGGCTAGGCCACTCCAGGACCTTAATGTGCTTCTTCTTGAGCCACTCCTTGGCTGTGTGTTTTGGGTCATTGTCATGCTGGAATACCCATCCACGACCCATTTTCAATGTCCTGGCTGAGGGAAGGAGGTTCTCACCCAAGATTTGATGGTACATGGCCCCGTCCATCGTCCCTTTGATGCGGTGCAGTTGTCCTGTCCCCTTAGCAGAAAATCACCCCCAAAGCATAATGTTTCCACCTCCATGTTTGACGGTGGGGATGGTGTTCTTGGGGTCATTCCTCCTCCTCCAAACACGGCGAGTTGAGTTGATGCCAAAGAGCTCGATTTTGGTCCCATCTGACCACAACACTTTCACCCAGTTCTCCTCTGAATCATTCAGATGTTCTTTGGCAAACTTCAGATGGGCCTGTACATGTGCTTTCTTGAGCAGGGGGACCTTGCGGGCGCTGCAGGATTTCAGTCCTTCACGGCGTAGTGTGTTACCAATTGTTTTCTTGGTGACTATGGTCCCAGCTGCCTTGAGATCATTAACAAGATCCTCCCGTGTAGTTCTGGGCTGATTCCTCACCGTTCTCATGATCATTGAAACTCCACGAGGTGAGATCTTGCATGGAGCCCCAGACCGAGGGAGACTGACAGTTATTTTGTGTTTCTTCCATTTGCGAATAATCACACCAACTGTTGTCACCTTCTCACCAAGCTGCTTGGCGATGGTCTTGTAGCCCATTCCAGCCTTGTGTAGGTCTACAATCTTGTCCCTGACATCCTTGGACAGCTCTTTGGTCTTGGCCATGGTGGAGAGTTTGGAATCTGATTGATTGATTGCTTCTGTGGACAGGTGTCTTTATACAGGTAACGAGCTGAGATTAGGAGCAGTCCCTTTAAGAGAGTGCTCCTAATCTCAGCTCGTTACCTGTATAAAAGACACCTGGGAGCCAGAAATCTTGCTGATTGATAGGGGATCAAATACTTATTTCCCTCATTAACATGCAAATCAATTTATAACTTTTTTGAAATACGGTTTTCTGGATTTTTTTGTGGTTATTCTGTCTCTCACTGTTAAAATACACCTACCATTAAAATTATAGACTGATCATTTCTTTGTGAGTGGGCAAACGTACAAAATCAGCAGGGGATCAAATACTTTTTTCCCCTCACTGTACATTACTGGCCTAACAGTGGTTTTAGCCATGCAGCCAAATGCCTTAAATATAGGAGAAAGACAAAACAATGCCTGGAGCATTTACTTATATAAAATTCTCAAAGCACCTGTATAAGGAATTATGCCCCATTGCTAGGAGTTTCCTCTTCTGTCAAAACGAATTATATTAAACACTTCATGCCAAATATGAAAAAGAATCTCAGAAACATTAAAAATAAGGCTTGACATTTCTCTCCCTCTCCTCTCGCTGCATGGTCTAGCCTCAGCCTCCACCCATAGGAGTAGTCATAGCAACCACCCAAAATTCAGGGATCTCTTAAAGTCACAGTATTATGAAGACACAACACTATATCACAGAGAACACAATCAAATCCATGTAGGCATTTCAGGAAAATGGCAAAATGCTGTCACTGGGAGGAAAAAAGTAAGTTATCTCCCTCTGTGTGTCAGAGGGTTGGGGAAAACTGATAGCTTTAAATGAGTTACAAAACTAGTATTGTTAGCACTGAACTCCTTTTATTGTACCCGTCTACACAACAAATGCATTCAATGTCAATTACATATATTAAAAAAAAAAGAGCAAAAGCATAGCAATTGCCTGTAAAATGTGAAAAAGTAAGAAGTCCCTATACAGCACTACTGTAAGTTTCCCTGGGAAATAAGAAAATACCATGCTGACATGAATTGCTCCACTAATATTTCTAGTTCCTGAGCTGCTCCGCTTCCATTTAAATTTCAGCACAGATTTGATTGTGTGCACTCAAGTGTCCAGTCAAGACACCATTAATTCCTAATCAATGCCTCCTCTTCCATGGACTTCAAAAAGCCTAATAGAGCAGCCAAGTGAAAATTTCACTAATAACTGCTGAACACAACAATGTAATAGTCACAACATCTATTGATATTTGCTGATATCTGACAGTGAGCAAGGCCAGGGTTAAATGAGAAACTTCTCAGAAGTAACATTTCTTCAGAAAAGTAGTATTGTTTTTCTTTTTCTTTTTTTTGTCTTTTTGTTTAAGCCAAACTAACCCACAAAGCGGCAGAGAGGACAGCTTGTAATTCTTCTATCTGTGCCATACAATGTTATCATTAAAAAAGTAATCGAGTTTCATTTATAACGTTTATTACTTACTCATCTCCATAGAGCTGGTGACTGTATTCCGGGTGGAAAGTTGTACTATCATCTTCCACGTCTTCTGGAAATCGCACTTTTAAAAACAGAAAATACAACCAATCGATTTAGTTTTCTCTTTGATTATTGAGCTAATAATACAAATTACAAGTATTGCAATTATTCCAAGACAGAGAGCATCTGATAAAAAGGTGTATAAAGCAAACAGAGCTTATATAATAGCAACACAGTAATCATATACGTAATTATAATTACCAGATATGTACCAAAGTAGAAAGCAAGTTACATAAATGATGATACATATACTACCAGTATGCTAAACAGGTGACAGACTCAAACAACAAATTACTAGTGATCACATTAGGTTGCACATATAAGAGAGGAGCAAGAGTTTAATGTTATATTGCTTTTTTAAGGTTAAATGGGCTAAGGGAGTGGGGAGACACAGACCAAATGTAAAACCGCTTCTGTGTACCGTAGGAAATACAAAGTCACTTGGCTTAACTGCGATGAGTGTCATCTAATACAATGAAGAGTACATTGCAGTCTCAACACTCATACACTTCATAATTTGGGAAAAACAAACCCCACACACCAAGTTTAAGACAAATAGCTTCATTGGTGTCACATTTGTACTCTGCCAGTTTCTTCTCCATAGCATTCATTCCTACAAAACAAAACATTCAAGCAAATTAAACTCAACAGGTTAAAACATGAAGATTGTATTATTATTATTATAGATTCATCCAAATACAGGAACAGGACATACTGCCATGTTGTTATCATTTCCTGCAGTGTGACGTTAACAAAGTAGGCGGATTTCTTCAACTGTATTTAATTCCCTGTTTTAGGCCGTGCGTTTTTCTATATACCACCCAGCTATGTTATGCTTCATTATATAACGTGGTCAGGATCAATTTTAAGTGGATCAATACTTTCATAGCTGATACATTACAAAGTCTCCTTCTGCAGCGCTAGCTATAACTGGAATCAAGGCCACATAGTTTCTTATGAGCTTTGTATGTTATTATGCACAGTCGTATACTTATTCACACTTTATGCTTTTAAAATGTACACAATCATGGCACAATATTCATACGTAAGCGCTATGATAGTATGCAAACGACCGAAGCATTAGTAACACGAAAGAGACCATCATTTAAAATAAAATACATATATTAAAAAAAAACTATTTAAAAATGCAGAACTGATCATCAGTTAGTTAATACTCTTACTGTATACGTTCCTGTTTTCTTACGGTACCAACATTGTTTTCCATGTCATTTCTGGATTATACTGCCACAAATAAAAACGTCTAATACAAGCACAATTAAAACATACTGAACTCTCGGGGACATCGGATTTACACATGTTCGATGTACCCCTATGGGATGATATAAATAATCAGCACGTATATCATATAAGAGTAGTTTTTATTATTGATAAAACTTACCCGCCATTTCGGAAACCCGCAGTCAAGAGCAACGCAACAGACCCGCGCAGCACACGCTACTTCCTGTTTACACACGTGTTTCCGCTCAGCTGCTGCGCAGTTCCAGCGAGCCGCGGTGCGCACGGTGGAAGGGTCACTTATATGTGCAAATATATGTGTTTTATTAAAATCTGCATTCATACTCAAAATATTACCTTTACTTGTATATGCATTCTGACATCTGCATAGTCTTGTGTTTTTTGTTCATTCACAAATGCTGTACATTTTGCAAACTTGACTGAATGTGTGTATGTATGTTAATTTTAGCAACTGTGTTTTAAAGAGAAACTATGTTCAGATATTTTACCAACAAGAGCAGGATCATAATTACATGTTTCTGAATGAAAGGGGGAGGGGGGGTATGTGAAGGTGTATGTGTTTTTCCTTTCCTTGTAGGTTTTCAGGTGTCCAGTGTATTTAATCAAATAATCAGCTAGACGGTATAGCTTTCCATTTTAGTTATTTGAAAGGACTGCACTTTTCTAAATGACACATGGTTATAAGAAAACCAAAATAAATTGGCAATTGAAATGTTTCCACACCTACATTTCAAATGCACATGGACAAGAGTTTACAAAGCCCAATACATCGAAAAATATCAGTGCAAAGAGGGAAGTTTTAAATAAGATATACACTGAAGAGTCTGAATAGAGTAAACTACTTTTTAAAATGTATCAATTTGCCCATTGAGCCCAAAGCAACCTTTCAAAACAAGCTAAATGAGAACATTGGAATTAATACTGTCACTAAGGATGTTGACAGCTAACCTTTTTAGTGATCGATCGGTGACAGCTGTCATGTGTTATTCAGTGGTGATATTTACTGTTTAGAACTGTCTTATCTCACTACAGGTGTTTTACAATTATTTAGTGAAGCTTGGCTGGATATACCCTGAACTAATGAGGCATTATATTGCCAATGCATTACTAACACTGCGGAAGCAGTAGTTCAAATCACAGTAATTTCGTGTTGTCATTTTCACAAACTGTCACTTGTGTCACAATCAATGCTGTCAAGTCAAAGGCTAGATTCTGCCACTTCTCTGTGTAATATGTTGAATTTTGTTGTTGTTTTAATCTGTATTGTGTTTTTCCTTCCTGGTAATTCACCATTTGGATATTTTGGGATCCACTAACAGGTCAGCTGGTGAGAATGAATAGAGAGAATGAATGAATGGAGAGAAACATAAAACATGGGGTTGTGTAGGGAGTGACAGGATTTTTGGTATCTTTTTCTAGGCTGAATAACATTCATCAGCAATTATAAACTACTCTTCTGAATTAAAATGTTGATGATTATGCAAAATGTTTATCTAACTGTGACAGGAAAATAAAATTATGAATCCAAGAAAACTTTTTCTAACAAAACATTCGTTTGTATTGGTTAAACAGTTTCCACTATATGACAAAAATATAATTGTGGTTACAATTAACCAACATTAGACAAGGCAAACTACTACCACTGTAAATTATACCACTAACAAATATATAGATCACTCTAACAGTTTTTGTCTGTTTACATTTCACATGATAATCTGAATAATTTTGTATGTATTTTTACACTCAGATTATCACCAGTCTTAAACAGAATATGTATTATAGACACACATAGTGTAAGAATGGAACCTGTAAAAGTGACTGGAACTAAGAGATTTCAGGTTAAATGCAATTTATTACAAAGTTAATAATATAGAGCACAGTATAAAAGTACACTGGGTACATCAAGGTAATTATAGTACAAAGACTTGATTGACAATATTAGTCTTTTGTGTTGAACCTCTGTCCAACGGGTTACCACGCCACCCACCAGAGTAGGCAATAATAAATTAGCATACAAGGTGACACCGGTGCCCTTACCCACCCTCTCACACTCCAGGTGTTGGAAAGAATTTCTTAAGACAGGAGTTTCAGTCAATTAGCTTTATTTTCAAATACATTCCCTGTGTCTGTTTAGGACCACAAGGCCTATTGATTTCCTGGTTACAAGCAGTTATATTAACATCAAAAGTTTTTTACAAAGGGAAAAGTCCTGTCCCTTTCAACTGGAGTAGACAGTGATACAGAAGGAAACAGTCAATAATAACATTATACAGTTTTGCATAATAGTGACGGTCTGGGAAAATTCCACAACTTGCTTAAGTCTTAAACTATAAACCTTTATCTTGTCCCAGGATGTTGGAGCTGCACAAATGAAAGAAAAACATTGATCATTCATATTAATCCTTCACCAGGGTAATGACTCTGGTTCCCCACACAAGTACCTTTCTCAAAGGTGAATAAATCATATCTCCCTAAAACTGGTTAGACAGACAGTCTCCCCACTAATTGTTATCAATGGCTATTGCTATGCTATTGATACCAGACATTCAGAAACCGCCTTCAGCCAACTGCATCCACTTTCTGTGAATCAGGACCCCACCCAAGAACATTGGGGGAGACTGGAATTTTCACAAGCTGTGGAATGTTACCAGGGTGGAATTTCCCCAGTTTCAGACTGTTTTATTCCTTACACTTAGCATAGCTCAAATTGAAGTCTGCTCATGAATGTATCAGACACATAATTACTATGCTATCTGTCTGTGATCTAAGGTAATACGTAGGTTCACATTTTAAACAGCAATAAAAAAACATGCAATCGTTGCTTAAATGACTACAGTTAGTCATATGTTCTTATGTAAATATCAATTTACACTGTTTACATTCAGTGGGTCTTGTCTCTGACCTCTTTATGAAATATATATATATATATATATATTACACATTTTCAACTGAAATCTGTGAAGCTAAATAATGAGAGAAAAGACAACGGTAACAATAATAGCATAGCAGAACAAGAACATGCATTAATTTTAATCTTTTAGCAAATAATATTATGTAAAACAGAATGTTTATAAATAAACTGTGTTATTATGTAATTTATTACACTGACCAAACCAACACAATGTTAGCCTAGGTATTCCCAACCTGGTTATACTGTTAATGTTCACTAAGATGTGAAGTCCACATGGAGCGTTCACTTGGCCAAGGCTAATTAAGCTTCACATTAGAACTCGTGTTGTTTATATTGTTTACCCTTATGTCTCTTTCTTCTGAGCTATTAACTATGACTTCACATCTTGTCTGCAATTATTAGCTCACAAATCTAGGATGTAGGACTTGTATTAACTGTATATTTCTCTTATGCACATGTATTTTTGAAATTGTAATTTGTACTATACTTTAATCTGTAATTCTAGACTGTATTGCACTTTTATAATGCTTTTTATTGCACTTTTATAAACTCACCCTGGATAAGGGCGTTTGCTAATTAATAAATAATAATAATAAAAATAACATTAACCAATAATTCAAATGTTATAATGGTAAAATCTGCAAAGAAATAGACTAGGAAACACATGATCTGCAGACATTAAACTGCCAAAAAGAAAAGTACACAGGGTCAGGGACATCATCAGGAACTCTGAATAAATTGAATATCAATTCTGATATAAATCAGTTATTTTGTCAAGCCCAATTGTATTTAAAATTAACCCGGTGTGGAAAAGCAGTAATGTTTTCATTTTGGAACTCCCTTGGTTTTGCATATGGTAACATTGTGGATCAATTAATCATGAATCATATTAATTAATCATTCTGTGGTCTGAAAATAACTGCAAAGCAGTATTACAACAAAATATAGGTCAAAACTTTGGTTGCATTTGTGCTCTATCAGGGATATTACTGTTGTTATCTGAGAAAAGATAACAAGGTCACAGTGACACACAGGGTATTCCTGGGACGATACCACACTTTGAGATAATCTGTTGTCAAATACAAAAGAGACCCTTTAAAGCATATTAGCTCACTTCAGTGCAGTGCTGAATAAAGCATTTCATCTTTAAAAAATGCTTCAAAATTGTGGATTACAGAAGAGTGAAAGCTCAATAAAATAAATTACTGTATTGGATGAAACTACCCAAACGGGACTCTATGAACAGTGGTAATGCTGTGTTATTATCTTTGCTATAACAGTTTCTCAGGAGATGCACCAATGTATGACACAATATTTTTTAACTCGGGATAATTTTCTTCTGCCTTTGCTACAACACTAGATTATCTCTTTTCTAAGTACAATGTCTTGTGATCTCTCACAGTGCTTATTGGTACTTTGATGGTGTGAAAGGCAACACACGCAGTTTGATCTCTGAACTCTCCAAATGTTACTGGCTTTATGGCACTTCTACTATATTATTTAGCTGATTGTTGTCGACATTGGAAGCAGCAGTAAAATTTAGGCTCTGCTGCTGATTATAGAAATGAAAATGTTGTTTTGACAATAAAAGGTGACAGTATAGAGCATTAGTTTATAAATATTAATATAAAACACAAGATGATTTTTATTTCCACTACTTTGTGTGCATATACAAACTGTATATAAGCAGATTATTTGATGATCATACACATATTTGTATTGATGTTACTTTAGATGAATGATACTGCAACCATCTTGTCCCCCCAAACTTTGTGTAATGTGTGAAACACTTATAAAAGGCTTTGTGTTCAATTGCCAGAGCTTTAAGGCCATTTAAACTCTTTTCTTAGTTGCCGCCAGCATGAAATGCCATTGTAAGCTTTTTGGATGGCCTCCTGTGCCCATGTTATGCTTTAGTCACTGTTAAAAACAAACCCTCATTGATACAAAACTGGATTAGTAGTTTGTTTACACATAGTTTGGAGTTTACAAGATGAAGAACAATCAAGAGATCAGCTGGAAAAGATTATGGTGTATAAAAGCTATTCAGTCTGAGGGAGCGCTGTGCAGCACTATGGTATCTTAGACAGCCAAAAGCAACACTGTCTCGAATGAGGACTGTATGTCACTGGGAATCCTACGGCTGCTGCAGCACACAACGAACAAGATTACCCCCTTCATAAAAACCACTCAAACGCTCACTTTTGGTATCATCAGATTTGACATGGAAGTAAATATTTTGATTTCCTGCAGAATATGGGGAACCTTCAAATGTTTTTTCTATTGTATTTTATTCTAATTCCATGTGTATGTTTTTTGAAATATTTTTTTTTTTGTAATGTGGTAGTCTCAGATATATGTATAACAGTCATACACTGTTATTAGAAAGAGGACCTAAAGAACAGTCATAACAATAATAATAGCAAACGATTACACAAAACACATGCAACTGCAAATAATAGCAAACCACCACATACACTGAAATCATTTTGTAACAATGCTTTGTACATGATTTCCAAGATCTGCTACACAATATTACAAATTACAGCAAATACACCTTTGTGATCTGTGGTAATTGATCAGCTCGAATGATTATAATGTAAAGATGTTATGTGTGTATAATGAATTTGTACTAAATCCAGTTTTGTTCACCTGCATTTGTTGACATGGCTTTGCATATACTTTAATTAGCAGTTTCCCATTACATTGCATCTGTGCTTACATTTGAACTCCCTTTATGTTTTAGACACATTGTGATGATGCTGAAACAGTTATGAAGCATGAAGTGTTATCTAATACAAAATGTCACTGTACTGAACGCATACTGGTTTGGTGAATGTTGTGTGACTACTATATCCGCCTGGGGTGTGAGGATCAGCAACAGGAAGACGAAAAAGTAATTAATCAATGGAATGTGTTGCGGGAAACGCTTTAAGGGCTTTTGCATTGAAACACATATTATCTCTTGCATTGCAGATGCAGATAAATACAGTTACAGTGCATCTTCCACCGGAGAAACCGGCAGCAGAAGCAGCATCGAGCAGCGGCAGCAGCTTTTCGGAGACTCTGCCCCAATCGCGCAGTTTATTCCCACGCTTCGTGTCGTTCGCTTTCGACTCTGACGCGCAGGCGCCAGATACCGTGACGTCGCACTCAGCATGGCGGTCAAGGTGACTCTGACTACTATATTTCACTTATTACAAATCTGTTACTTTTATTTGTGATTTGTACCTTCTTGTGAGGGGAAGTGCATCACTTTGGGGTGCAAAGGCGCCGTTTTGGGGGGTTGTATTCGTATAGAAATGCAGTGTAGGCGCTGGTGTCTGCATCTACGCTCGGCCTCCCGTTTGGCCTTGGGATGAGCGTTTCTGTTGGTTTTATTGCAGAGCAGCCTTGGCGCATCAGATAGTTAATCAGTTATATTGCCTTGTAATTACGCACTGTTGACTGTGGATTGTGTTTCGAAATGCGCCAGGAGTGATAAGCTGTTTGGCTGAATCCTGTGTAGTTTGAATTATAAGTGCCAATGGAGGTTGGTCAGTGCAGTGCAATGTGGATGTGTCTGATGTGCATCGCTATTTGCATTTGCTTCCGTAGAAAACAACCGGCATAAAATACGTATTTATAATCGTGTTGACCTGAATCGTCGGAAAACGAGTATTTTGCACATATATCCGTGTTTTGCATATGCATACACATTCGTTTGAAAAAAAAAAAAGCTAACCTTTATCCATTAAAAAAAAAAGCAACTATTGGCAAATCATATACATTGATATTAATTTCTTTTCCTTTGCGTCAAAAGTGGTGGATGTGGACTAACACCGTGACGCGAGCATCCAGTGTAGATCTAGCCTTTCACGAAAGTAACATATTACCAAGGTCTTGTGAAACTGAAATGTCACCTTGCTCTCCTGTATTCATTTTAAAGGAGTACGATCAGAGGAAATTAGCTGACTTAAAACGTGTGTGTGCATGCCAGTAAAATCCAGATCCTGTGTTCAAACTCGTAGGTTGTCATGCACAGCAATCTTGAATCATGTTTTTCATTTCGGTTTGTAAAATGTTTGTTTCCAGGTGCAGTCAACGAAAAGGGCTGATCCTAATGAGCTGAAGGCTATCTTTCTGAAGGTAAGTCTGCTAAATACTTTCTAGTCTTTTTAAGTGAAACAGTACAGTGCCAGAAGTAGCAATGGAGATTTCCTGCAGGGACAGGTAGGCTACCCTTGCTACAACCTTATAGCAACCTGTGAAGGATGCTGAAAAGTCACAGTCTGTACCTTAAGGAAATGAGGAACTCCCCTGATTATTTTGTTTGGGAGGAGGTTTTCTTTTTTTGTTTTCCTCCTACATTTGTTAACCTTGATGTTTATTTTTTAGTAATAATTAATTACTATTATTTTTGTGTGCATTTTGGGTGTGGGTGGGTTTTGTCCTAGCATGAACCACTAACTTGTTCTATGAGACTGGCAAAACACGGGGGATGTTTTCAGTTAGAGGGTTAAAGTGAAATCTGTCACTTAATCTAGACGTAAATGTCAGAATGAATCCCTCCTTTCTATGTTGATGTAGTTGGGGTGATATCCTTCCTTGGCAAAGTTGATAGGTTTGCACTAAGCAGTGTGTAGGATAGGAAGAGTATTGTTTCTAAAAGGTAATACATGTTTTTTGACAAAGATTATTCTGTATAATTACACTTTTAAGTCATATGTATTTCCGGTCAAACATTTTCATAGAATTACAGGCCTTGGAATTAATTTCTCGTTACGTGTTTTTCAGTAGCATAAGAATTATGAAATTCCTGGTATTAATACAACATTTTTCTTTTTGGAAATTGCAGAAAGCATTTCTTCTGCATGGCAAGTTCACTTCACTTTGTCTCTAGGGTTTATTTATGAGCTGTCACTGAAAAATATTGCACAGCATAACAAGGGTGTCTTTCTAATTTCATAATCTAATTGCAACATAGCAGATTTTTTTGTTTAATTTTCTCTTAGTATTATATTGTCACACATTTCTTTTTCTACTTTGTACCTCCTGTTCTATATGAACTAAAACTCACTACATTTGTAGTGATGGAAATTGGCCTCCCATTGTGTGGCAGTCTGAGTCATTTGAGGATTTCTATGCCAACAACAGACACTAGAGGTTTCATGTATGGTATCTTATCCTGTATTTATTTAAGAAGATGAGCAATAAAAGTACATTTTAAAATACTTGCCTTTTTCTGAGTTATCAGCACAATTTGTCCGCACAAAAAGGCAGCGCTGTGAATAACATTAAATGGATCAAACTTCTGTGCTGAGAGCTTCCATCTTGCACAGTTGTGAACGGTAACACCCAGTGTAAGCAGTCTCCATACTGTTGCCCCAAATTCCCTGGTAGTGTCTTTAGTGTGAGCTTAACCCTCTGCTGTCTTTGTGTTTTTATCTTTTTGCTGCTGTGTCTTGACCTCAGCCTGGTTGTATACTGGTTTTCAAACCTACGCACTCTATTTGTGCAAACTGTTTTCAGTCTGTTGTACCATACATTTCCACTGACTGTTTCAGATATACTGTTATATACTGTTATATATACCTGTGTCACAGAAGCAGGATTCACCCACGAGTATCCATTTGGGTACCTTGTATGGTCTAAATGTGGGGCTTCTCATGAATGGCTAGGGGTCGGTTACCTCACTTTAGTGGAAGCTATACTCTGCATATTGTCTCGCCAGTGCTATTTTATTTAACATCTTACTAGATTTCTTACTATTTATGCATTTACTTAGAGAGGGGTACAGAGAAGGTGGTTGTAATTTGAGAAAGTAGCATCTCTGTGCATATAGCAAGTATTCTAATCTTTCTTTACAAGGTATACCCAGGTTTAAGCAGATAATTGGGTTAAGCGTATTGCTTTCTCCTAAAATTGTTAATGGCAATGGGAATCTCCTCTGAAGGCAATGTTAGTGGTAAGGTCAGGGGTGCAGTTTTTGCCCTGTGGTTTAAAATCTCAATTAGACATACATGCACACAGAGGAGAGAGATTTTTCTAGGTGAGGGTCACGTGAAGTTCCCTTTTAAAGGTTTGAATAGCAGCAGCTCTTTAGTTTAATAAAGCCTACTGTGCATTAAGTGCAAATATACTGTGTTGCTTCCATCTAGTAGTTTTAAATAAATAAAAAAAAAGAAACTGTCAAGTGGCGTGCAAAGAAAGGTCGCTGGCATTCCGGGACTAATTTTGGATCCCCATGTATCCTCGCATGGCTTCTTGTAGAGCTTGACATTAACGTGTGCCTTCAGTTGTCGGAGACACGTGTGTGTTGGAATATGTTTTAGATGTCAAAATCTCAGTGCTGTTAAAGCTTGGATGCAGTCACTCATTGATCTGTCGCTGCTGTAATCTTCAGCATGTGAGGTTTGTCAAGCTTTTTGTAATGAGAAACCTGTCTTGCTGTGAAGAACAGTGTAGGTTTTTGTCAAATGTTATTGAGGACACACCGCCTGAGGGGAAACACTAGTGAGAAGGGCCGATTGTTGATGGTTAAGTCCTGCATTTGACCCCAAGCTAGTTATATAGGCCCCCTTTTCTATGTGCCTTGTGCACTTGCAAATCTGTTACCTGGAAAAAAAAGTCCTGTTGGTCTGACTGACAGCCAATTAAAAATGAGAAAATTGCCTTTTAATATGCCATTGAAAAATATATATGTATCTGTAGGTCAGGCTATTAGAGTATGAAATAAATGGTTATATTATTGAAGAGTACCATTTAGACCGGTTATGAAAATTACAGATTGGTTATTTGCTTAATTTGATGATTAAGTACTTCAGCTACATAACATTGGTTAAATCATGCACGGTAGCGTGGTAAAGATGTTAATAAATTGGTTGGAATTAATACTTTCACTTAAATCATTAACTCGTGACCGTGCAAGTGTAGTGTCTGAAAGCTGTGCCGGTGAAGGGTTCCCTCCGTGTTTGGCAGTGTACCCAGTGACTGGCCTTGCTGCGGGCTCTTCTGGCAGGGTGCTCATGTCTCCTGCAGTGTCTCAGCTAGTCATATGAAACCCTTTCAAATGTCCTGTCCTCTGATCTTTCAGATTACTGCATTAAGGCTCTGAAAATGTATTTTTTCTGGAACAGAATGGCACAGGAATTATAATACACCCATTGCAGCCGAGGCTTAATAGAAAGAGTCTCATTTTTGTGTGCAGTTCCTCAGGTCAAGAATATTGGAGAAAGAAATGTACTTTCAGAGAAATTGGTTCTAGTCAGTAGAATACAGGTGAGCAATCAGCTTGGCAATGGCAGAGAGCCCATTGACAAACTGTAAGGGGGTCACATTAGCAAGCAAGCTTGAAAACCCTCTACTCTCTTTTTAAGAAAATAAGATGTCTCCTTACTTTTTTGAATTAAAGTAGAGAGTTATGTATATGGCTGACATGATGTACACTAAACTGAGATGGAAAGTGCAATGTTTTTTTCCAGCCCTTCCCCTCTTGGGATAAAAAGAATAGGAAAAAAATTCTATTGAAAGCATTGGATAATTATAACTTTTTGTGCTTTTTTTACATTTGTCTTTGATAGTGGCTCTATGAAATACAGATGGAATGATTGATTTAATTTAAAATGAACGTCTAAACATGCAACTGTCTGGAAATAAAAATCAATGCCATCGACAGAGTTGCACTGGTTGAATAAAGGCGTGTAAAACGCAGTCGATTTCTGAGAGAAGGGCTGCTTTCATACTATAAGCCATCCTTCACAGTGGACAATGATTTCAGTGTGTGTTCCTAATGTATTGTTCAGCTGTTGAAATGAATTTGTATTTTCTGATAAATGCAGGGGAGACAGTGATACAAAAGAGATGTCTACTGAAGTGTTTTTTTATTATTTTTCTTTCTGATAATAAAATATGAAATGGTTATGCTATTCCATTTGGGGGAAGAAAAAGTTTTTGGTCTCTGCTTAACTAGTCATGTAACTTCCTGGTTTACTGACAGTGTGGTTCTAACGTGATGGGGCATTTATGAAGTTTTATTAACATTGTATGCAAGGAACTGAATTAAACCAAATATTTGTGTATATATATTATACATGCATATGCATCCTTATGTTTTATACAGCATGCAAGTGTGGAGAAGGATGGGGAACATTACATGACCCCTGGAGATTTTGTGCAGAAATACATGGGACTGCACACCCAACCACATCACAACCCCAAGACGGTGCAGCTCATAGCTGGAGTGGCTGATACCACTAAAGATGGGTACGTCTATAGTGAATCTGTGTATTTATACAACTCCTCCTAGATGGACAAGTTAATCAGTAACTTCCCTGCAGATAAGTATTTTTCTTGACAGCTTTGCAACATTCTGCTGATTTCCCTTTAAAAAAAAAAAAAGAAAAAAAGACTGCCCTGTAGGGAAGTACTTGATTGATATATGGCAAAGGTATAAATCAAAATGTCTGATACGATTTAACTATTCATCTGCTGAAGGAAATGTAGTTGCAGGAAAGCGGTCATTAAAAGATTCTTCATACAATGAGTGCATTGCATGTTGAACTCAGTACGACTTTAAGGGCTTGACTTTCTCTCTGGGCAAACTGCCCATCTAATTAGTTTGCTACAGAGTGGGCAGTTTGCCCAGTTTACCCACAGGAAACTTAATTACTGCATCAAATTTTTCTTTGTAACAGGAATAATTTCAATTTTTATTTAAAATGAATAGTTAGCTGCTTTTTCCTAATATTGAATAATATATATAGTTTATAATACACATGTAATGCATATAATAGTATTGTGTGGTGCTACAGGTGACTTTGAATTCTGTAACCGAAGAGCAAATTTCTGATGTCAAAGTTTTCAGAAATGTCACAGCCCAAGTAGAGAATACTAAAGCTATGCCATAATTGCTAAAAGCTACAATTAATTACTTGTCGCTATTTAAGGCATGATTTAAAACATTTATAGTGTTTTTATTGAAAACAAACTTTAATGATTCTAGAATCATTATTATTTTGAATCATGCCTGATGTAAAACTGATCTTGAATGATTTTCAGTTTTAAATATAATTTGTGGTTAAAGCAGCACTGATTAACTATTTTGATGAACTATGAAATGCATTAGGCCTAAATGAATGTTACTCTGTTTAGGTGAGTTCAGACCCAAATCAGTTTTGAAAGTGAAAAGTGTTAGTTTTATGTGCTTAATGCCACCACATTTAGGGAATAATTTAGATGTGAATTTAGTTTTCCTACATTCTATGTCATGGATATTGTCTTTGTGTTCCTTTTATGTTCAATTGTTTCTTTCAGGATGCAGAAGTAAACGCCTGTTGCATTCAGAGCTTCTGTTAAAAAAGTAATGGCTTTCCAAGCTATTTTGATGGCAATAAATTGTTAATGCTAATTCAGTATATAATTTGAAATTCATAGTTGTTGGTCAATGTAATACATAACTTTGGTCGCATGAATCTGCATGATTACAGACATGTTTTGTGTATGGAAAGAAACATAGAATTATGCCAGATGTTAATAATGTCATTTCAATCTTTACATTAATTGTAATGATTTTCATTATATTTGTAACTTATTTTACTTTTTTATTCAATACTTCTGTCTATTTGACCATCATTTATTCACCTTCAAACAGGTTGATCTCCTACCAAGAGTTTCTGGCCTTTGAGTCCGTTCTCTGTGCCCCTGATGCCATGTTTATTGTAGCTTTTCAGTTGTTTGACAAGAATGGCACTGGAGATGTTTCATTTGGTAAGTATATAATATACTATTGAAGTTTGCATTTGAATAAGACCTCTTTATTTTAAATAAATTAAAAAAAAAAACTGATTGTATAGTCATATAGCTTCTTACTAGTAGCCATTCTACCTCACTTAAACAGTAGGAGGTAAACATTTGTTGTTTTTATATATTGTATATGTGTCCAGATTTATTCATACTCCTGTTTAAGATTTTTTTTTTTTACATTTATACATTTTATAAATTTATATTTTTACATTCTTCTATACTTCAGCACCAGAATTTGATTTTAAACTTCTCATAACTGTACAATAATCTTTCCAACCTTGAAAGGAATGCAGTAATCTTTTTATCCCTTAAATGATTAAGTAAGAGGTTCAAGCTAAATTCAAACAAATGTCAGTTAAAGATGGAAAACAATGTAAATAAAATGTAATGAAGATGGAAGACCTATTTTGAAAATAATAATAATAATAATGAAGAAACTGATTAACAAAACTTACAAATTAAAATGTTTTTTTTTATAGAACAAATGAAACCAGCTGCTTCCACTTTCCCCAGTCAATATGCAAAATAAGTTTTATGTTGGTCAAACATCTTTTTCTTATTCTCTCCTTCAGTGATACTTTACTTACTGTAAAGGTTGTCTGGTCTAAAATTGACTGGCTCTAAATTCCTCTCACCGCTTATTGGTGGAGAGTTGAAGGATGGTTGGCTGACATAAAGGAGTGGATCAGCTGATGTTCTCAGGGTTTTTGTTGTGTTCAGTATTGTCTCATCTATTCTAGTTTAAACAAATGAGCTAGTGGGGAATAATCAATCTGCAACATGTTTACCCAACAACATGAGCTGGAAAAACAATGGTCCGGAAAGGAAAAGGTTAGGGGTTTCGAAATATGGCCGCAATGCGGTTTGTTCTGCAGAAGAATAAAGGCTCTGTAGAAAGATAATCGGCCCGAACTCTCCACAAACCACACATCATGTGAGGAAAGAACCAGAGCAGACAATGTTTCAAATGTTTTTGTGTGTGTTTTTATACAAATAAAAATGTATCGTAAAATACTTCTAGAATGTGTGTCCACACTTCAAAGTGAAATTTAAATCCAGTACAGTTTCACATTTCAGTTTTTTGATTGAGATTTGTTTTTTTAAATTATTATAAGAATGCTAATACTCCTATTTCAAATCTCTTGCAGAGAATGTCAAAGATATCTTTGGACAGACCGTAATTCACCACCATATCCCTTTCAATTGGGATTGTGAGTTCATTAGACTTCACTTTGGCCATGACCGAAAGAAACACCTGAGCTACTCTGAGTTCACCCAGTTCTTGCAGGTCAGTTTAATGTAGTACACGTCGTCTCCTTTGGCAATGTTCCCTTTGACAAATCTGCCTGTATTATAAACAGACATTTACTACAACACTGGTATTTATTGACATAATCAGTATTGGAAAGATGCTTTTGTCAACACAGTGCTGTAAAATGTCTGGAGCGTCTTGGGTTTATGGTGCCCTGTAAACACAGCAGTATGAAATAATAAGGGTTGATGTTTTTAATCACGTGCCCTAAAGGCATAGAGGAGAATGAACCAGAGCAGGGTGGGCAGTGAGGATAGTGTGTCAGGGTTAGAAAAAGCCCTAAGGAACAGCTTTAGAGGTAGGGAGGACCAGCTGCAGTGTGTGGGTGTTGTTGTGTGACACCCCGGTGTAGCACACGATGAGAGGAACATTGTTAATCCTTTAGACTTGGAAGCGTCTCTTGTGTGCTTGGAACAATTTCATGGGATTTGTGCCAAAATCAAGAATACCTGGAGTGAAGTTCTTTGGGGCTGAGTGCTTATGATATGTAACCATACAAGCCACTCAGAAATGTTCAATATTTGGTACTTGTAAAACCTCTCTGCATTCCTTAAATGCAAATGTATAATCGGTGCTTTGATTGATCTAGTTTAGGTAAAGCAAAAAGTGATTTTACTGCCCAAGATGAAGCATGAATGGGAATACAAGTATTCATGAATTCTCCTCACTTTCAGATTGCAGAAAAACGTTGTTAAAAATCAATGTCTCTAAAAAGACGTCTGTTCAGATTTGTGTAGTGACTTGTGGGCACCTGATCAGGATTGACTGAAGCAGCGACCCTTGGCTAGAAAAGCACACTGTGATTGCAAGTCAGCATGAATTGGGTTTAACGGGACTGGACACACCTGTTTCCCCTCTAGCAGTTGGACAGGAGATTTTTCAGCTGATATTCCTTTCATTTTATACATTTACGTAAAATATTTCAGAATAAGTTTACTATGTTTACCCTGGTCAAATTGTAGTTCTTACTATATAGATGTGTTTAATACATTTCATTCAACACAAACAATCTTGGACTAGACAGTATTATGGTATATCATATTTTAGAAAAGAGACAAGATATTGTTTTTAACAGTCATTAAGATGTGAATTTAATAAATATATATTCCTGGATGAAGGAAGTGCTAAGAACTCTTGTGGTATTTTTAGCCTGCTTTTAGTCTTGTTCTTTGAGACGCTTCAGTTTCAAGTTGTGAGCTGCACCATGAGGTATTCTGATTTTTAAATCTTAGTTGCACATTATTTCTCTGTATCCAGTCTGCTCTTCTAAACAGCGAGCGGTGTATGTGTTTGTGTTTCCTGCCTGCAGGAGCTGCAACTGGAGCATGCCAGGCAGGCTTTTGCCCAGAAGGACAAATCCAAGAGTGGCTCCATCACAGCTTTAGATTTCAGTGACATCATGGCCACCATTCGCTCCTACATGCTAACTCCCTTTGTGGAAGAGAACCTTGTGTCTGTAAGTGCTTCCAAATTAAAATAGAATAGTAGGAAGTAAATGTTTGGGAGGAGTTTGGGGGGGAACAAATAGCAACCTTAATCTGTTTAAGCTGATTAAAACAAAACAGTGGGGTTTACATTTTTTGTGTGCTGATTTTTCAACTTTTTGTCATTCCACTGGAATTGTAACGACATCATATAATGTGCACAGAATTATATACAGACACATGATCAATTAAAGAAAAACTGGAATAAATGAGTGGAGGAACATAGCAAATGCAGATGCCTCCAAAGAGGTGTACTGCATGATACAATTAAGCAATTAACATCCTATCATGCTCTGTGGCATGTATACAAATGCCAAGCAGGCTCAGTTGACCTCGATTTTGGATCAAGATGGCAAGAGGAAAGTGACTTTGAAAGAGGGGTAATTATTGGGACACGAATGGCAGGAGCTTCAGTTACAAAGAAGCTCAACTGGCTAGTGTTCTTGACAAGTGGGCGAGTGCATGTGTGGCGACACCAAGATAATGGTACAGGCCTGACTGCTGGACCCCTACAGTGAGAGGGTCCGGAGGCTCTGTTATGCTGTGGGGGGCATTTTCCTGGCATGGTTTGGGTCCACTTGTCCCCTTAGAGGGAAGGGTCACTGCAAATCATAACAAAGTTATTCTGAGTGATCACCTTTATCCTATGGTGACACATTTCTATCCTGATGGGAGTGGTCTCTTCCAGGATGACAGTGCCCCATCCATAGTAGAACTCCAGTAGAGTTCCAGAGACTCATACTTTCTACTATACCAAGGTGCACTGAAGCTATTCTGGCTGCTCGTGGTGGCCCAACACCTTACTGAGACACTTTATGTTGGTTTTCCTTTAATTTGTCACCCGTCTGTAGTGCAATCTGTTCACACTAGGTTGAGGTTCACATGTCTATCTCCCCCACAGGTGGCAGGTGGGAGTATCTCTCATCAGGTCAGCTTCTCCTATTTCAATGCGTTTAACTCGCTGCTGAACAACATGGAACTGATTCGCAAAATCTACAGCACTTTAGCGGGCTCTCGGAAAGATGTTCAAGTCACTAAAGGTAAAATGTTTGTCTGTTTCCACCGGACTGGACTGTACAAGAGTAATTACAAATAAGAAATGTTAAAAACAAAAAACTAAAAAAACACAGGATTTCCTTCATAGTGAGATGTTGTAAGAAAACGTTACATGGGGATATGGAGCAAAAAGTGTGGTAAATTGCAAAATTCTTACAAAATTTCGAGCCAAAACTGAGCCACTCACTGATTTAAAGTTTTGTGGCTGGTTGTCCTTTTTTCTTTTCTTTTCCCTAAAGCAATGCGATTTTTGATTCTGAAAGGTCTATTCTGTTGTTACTGTTTTCACTTGTCATTTTATGGCTGATTGCAATTTCCCAGTTTCCCTTTCCTCTACCTAATTCCTGGGCCTTTGTAATACTATTATAGAGGACACGTGTCCAGCTGTCGACTACCAAAAAGACAGTGTGACCTTACAACAACATCAAATCAAGATTTTCATTGGGGAAAAAAGCATTTAAAAGAGTTTAGAAAGCACCAGGGACATTATGAATTTTGTGTTCTGTTGCCAGAATAGCAATTTATTCTTTAGAGTGTTTTTTTTAAGGGGCCTTGTCTTTAGAAAATAAAACTTACTTTAAATGAGGAAAAAAGCAAAGCTGGACAATAATTGGGAAAAGTGATGCCTTTAACAGTGAGTCACAGTAGTGTGCTGTTGCTAATGCCTCTCTGTACCCTTGAATAACAATGTTTCCCTCCCAAAACTGATTACAGAGGAGTTTGTTCACGCTGCCAATAAATTTGGACAAATCACCCCTTTGGAGATTGACATCCTTTATCAGCTGTCGGACCTGTACACTCACTCTGGGTGAATATTTTATTCATTATATATGTATGTATGTATGTATGTGTGTGTATATAAATATAATTTACATTTTCTTTTCCCTTGAATCAAGTGAATTTCCAGATGTATATGATTTATTCTAGGCCCATATTATGTGAGAGAAAGTTTCAGTAACTCATATACTGCAATGTCTTTTCTGTGTTTGTTTAATTATTTACCAAGTACAACATAATATACTCATTCGGATGTGATTTATTTCTCTTGCATGTTCGGATTAAAAAAAAAAAAAAGATTAGTTTACTTGTTGGATGCTTTTTGGCTCATTCATGGACCGGATGTGGGTTTGGTTTTAGTGTTGTTTCTTTTGTGTATGTGTATGCATATTAAAACAGCAGTAACCTCCTAGAAAAAGAGAAGAAAATGTAATAAAACTGGTGGAAAATCTGACTTCATTCTCTCTGCGATCTAGAATAATAACCCAGTACTGGCTCTCATTCACCAGTTTGTCTAATGAGATGTTTCTCTCCTGTGGTTTGTGACCGGAGGCGGCTGAATTTGGCAGACATTGAGCGAATAGCACCGCTGGAGGAGGGAGCCCTGCCCTACAACCTGGCGGAGACCCAGAGACAGGTAGGAGGCGCTGACCGGAGACGGTGTACTGACCAGGAGAAACGCAAGCAAGGAGAGTAGCTTCTCTGATCCCAGACGCTGGCCATCTCTTCTCAACGTGCAGACATTTCACTTTTCTATCTTGCTCATCTATGCGTTGCTGCATTGAATTCTACCGTGTTCCCTTTTCCTATTGATCCCTATAATACAATTTAAATTGGGTTAGAAATTGTTACTCACCTCTTCCAGTGCTTTCTCGAGTTGTGCTTTTGTACCTACCCTATTAATAAGACACCACAGGGACGTCACGGTACTGTTAAAACTGCTCTACTTGATCACAGTTCTGATATCTAGAAACTAGCATAGCATGTATTTTGTTCACAGAATTATTGTAGGCAAATGAAAGACAGGAATTCTACCACAACTTGCTTTCACTTTACTGTCACATTTGGGATTCTTGGTATTTAAATAGTTTTGTTTACGTTTTGTACGTAAGTTTAAATTTTTTATATTGGCCGTAATAATAGTAGGCCATCACCAACCATCAGTGCTGGCATTGTACACAATTCTCAAAATGCAATAAGAAAACCAGAATGTGACCTGAAATAAACCATTAAGGGTGGATAATACCATTACTTTCTGTATAGGTTGAACTGTAGGTGTGCCACATTAGGGGATAGCTTAATAATATACCTTGGCTGTTAGCAAACTGAAAAGAACCACAGTGTGCACGGCCTTTGGCAAGTCTGCTTTCTGTTACAGCAAATGTAATCTGTGGGGTTGAGGTGGATTTGGGAAGCTTCCAAAGTAAGTACCTGCTTTTCTGTGATGAAAAGATAAGGTGTGCTGGGGGCTTCAGACTCTTGTTCAGCTCTCTTGAAAAACTCCTCTGACTCCTTTGAAAGGCTTAAGAGCCACATCTCCCCCAATTACTCAATCCTGATTTTGGGAATTTGTCCCTTACAAGGAAATAACATGAAAATTCTGCACTTCTTTAAGAGAAGACTTCTCATAGATGTCAGTAATTGCATAAGCACTTTGATCATGATCGAAGCGCCATTAGCATGTTCCTTTAGTAAAAACAGCTGTGCACTGAAGATGATTCCCGGCTTGTAAAATGTAGCAGACGGCCTCAGGAGAGCAGACACTGTTCGCTTGCACTTGGCCGATGTCATAATTTATGTAGATACGCGGGAAAAGCTTTTAGTACGGATTTCTTTAGTGAAACGAGTGTGTTATATTAAATACATTTTCCAAAGACTTCAAAGATAGAAAAAAACAAATCTTATTTTGGAAAGAAAGAAAGAAAAAACTTTCATCTTCCACTATGACTCTGCTCATTACCGTGACAATGTTTTAGCACTTTACAGCTTCTTGCACCCATAATGGATTCACTCCCTCCAGCAGGCCAGCAGTGTACAGTACTGCTATGAGAGAGTTACACTGTCAGACGAGCACATTCCCTGGCATCCTGTTTTTTTGTTGAGCTGTCTTCTCATTTTAGCTATCCATGGTATCTGTTACATTATTGTTGAATATAAGTTGATTCATAAGTCATATTCTGATCCCACGTCTTTCTCCAGATTCATTTGTGTTCCGTTTTTTTTTTTTTTCCACAGCAAGCTTACGGTGAAGCCGGCAGGCCTATCTGGCTCCAGGCTGCAGAGTCTGCTTACAGGTTCTCTCTGGGCTCAATTGCCGGAGGTGAGTGACATGTCTGTGTCCTGATCTCAGGCCCAGGTTAGTGTAACCCTATCCTGTCAGACTGGCGCTCGTCAGCGAAGGTGCAGGCCATTATACTGCAGGGGCCGAGCCGGAGCGAACTGTGAGCGGCCTTTTATTCCTGCCTCTGATCAGAAGATCCGCCGCGGTGCTGCGGTGGCACGGTGGCTCCAGACTGTCTTCGGGGCCAAAGCTCCGGAATGACACGGGTCTTCCGGAACTATGCCGCAGCTCCGGCTAATTACATTTGATGGAAAGGATATTGGAAACCAGAGGAACTCAGCCTAAACCTTCTGACTAACTGAAATGTTCATAAGATTACTTGTGTCTTTGTGTGTGTGTGTGTGTGTGTGTATGTATGTATGTATGTATGTATGGATTTTTAGAATTTTGTAAAATTCCGATATAAGGACTTAATATTACAAAGAAAGTATTGTGTGGACATTTTCTATATTGTTGCTTAGCGTTTGTTTACAGGGAGGGAGAGCTTGAGCTCAGCATATTCCAGCTTGTTGGAGTCATTATGGGCCATTTGATGTCAGACAAGAAGTGGCAAGTCACCCGGGCTGAAATATGTGTTTGCGGCACCTGAATAGCACAGTGCCGCTCAGATTCACTCTGTAATGGAAGAAAAATCCTTCAAACCTGTGAATACAAAAAGTTGCTTTTTAGTTTAAATATTTAATAATAAAAAAATAATTAACTGTCATATTATTAAATGGACAACACTTCCATTAATAACACCAAAAAAAAAAAGTTCTTACATGATGCAAGTTGCCACTCACATCCCTGCCTTGTGTTGTTCATGCCAGCCACGGGGGCGACCGCGGTGTACCCCATCGACCTGGTGAAGACGCGGATGCAGAACCAGCGCTCCACCGGGTCCTTCGTAGGTGAACTGATGTACAAGAATAGCTTCGACTGTGCCAAGAAGGTCCTGAGATACGAGGGCTTCTTCGGCCTCTACAGAGGTACAGCACGGGTGTTTTTCTGTATTTTATAACTTCTCTAAATCACCATGTGAATATAAACGCAAGCAATGTGAGGCTGCTGCTGTCATGGAAGAGTAAAACTGGACTAACATGGCATTGCTGACTTCCAATTTTAGAAAGCTGTTTTCTTGCTTGTGTTGGCTGCCTCGCTTTGATGGCTATTCACAGAGAGCCCCAGAAAACAAAACGAGATGCATCTTGTAATCTCTGGCTTCGAATGCAAACCAGTTAATGAGAGGATAATGTTCCCTTATGTAAGGGGGTTTGAGTGCAAGAGTTTAAATGAAGGAAGTCAAGACTGCCCTCTACTGATCCTCTTGCCAG
This sequence comes from Amia ocellicauda, assembly GCF_036373705.1. NCBI lineage: Eukaryota > Metazoa > Chordata > Actinopteri > Amiiformes > Amiidae > Amia > Amia ocellicauda. The sequence goes on along the minus strand of NC_089865.1, from coordinate 12,324,166 downwards.
TGGCCTGTCAGGAGGGGATGTTCACAGTAGCGTTCATTCACTGACAGGGCAATGTGATTGACAGCAACAGGTACGCCTGACTGTTTGCTGGCTGCCTACCATCAGCAGTCACTCATCGGGTTCTTCAAGCGGTTATCTGCTCCGATGAAGGACATTGAAACAGTGCTGTATTTATCTTTGTTGTAATGTCTGCACCAAGCTGACCACACAGCTCTTGCTCTGCTACACAAAATGAAATAAAGAGGGTAATGACACTGTATGAAACAAATCTAAAAGTCTTCAGTCCTTAAAACGAAATGAAGTGAAACATCTTGAATTGTACAAGATTCCAAACAGGGCAGTGTATTTTAATCAAATATATTAATGCCTTATGGAGAACAACTTCTAATTTTCTAGGCCAGACTAATTTTTTTTTTTCTTTCTCTCAGGTCTTCTGCCACAGCTTGTAGGTGTTGCTCCTGAAAAAGCTATTAAACTTACTGTAAGTAGTCTGTTTTCAGTTTCTTTTACAACTTTAATGACAGTATTCCTGAGCCTAATACAGTTTTATTTATCTCTGACTCACCATTGTATTTTATTTGAACTGTAGGTGAATGATTTTGTGAGGGACAAGTTCACCCAGAAAGATGGCTCCATCCCACTTTTTGCAGAAATCATGGCTGGTGGATGCGTGAGTACTGGCTTATGTTTCCTTTAGTTTAGTTTGATTTCGTTTTTCAGCATTTTCTAGAGGGGAGAGTGTTCTGACTGCTATGGTGAATGAACTGACTGTAACTGATGTGGATACAGAGGAAGTGTAGACAGCTGTAGCTCTTGCAATGAAAATATTATGCATTTCACACAAAAAAAGACCTTTAAACTTTTTATTTAATTTCTGATATTAGATTTCAATTCAGCATGAGCTGTCTCTTCACATTTAGCATCCTTTCCCGGTTCTTTGCTTAGTCATATTTCGAATACTAGATAATCGGCGCACAGTTGTTCTTAAACATTGCTCAGTCGACTTCCGCGAATCACAAACTTGCAAAGTGAAGTATACTTCAGTTAATTGGAACACTATTTTTGCAGCCAATTGTCTGTAAATCGTTAGTTTAATTTTTAGACCACTTTTATTCTTGTGCATTGACATCCCACAAACCATGTAGGTTTAAGAAGAAGAAGAAAAGTGCTGGGAGGCCTTACTCTAAGGAACCATTTGGTCTCAGAAGCCACTAATTAGGAGAGATGGAAAATAGCAGTACGCCTGTGAACCACCTATTTATACCCCATCTAATTTGGGATGCAGAAATTTCCTAACATTTGGTCACAACATTGCAGGATTAGGGAAATCTTATGCCGCCGTACTACCTGCGAGAACTTAATAGCTCCCAGTTAACTGAAACTGACAGGCTGTTGTGAAGGACTGCGCAGCACACCCGAGAGAACAGGGGCCACGGGGTCACAACCTCTGCAAAGTCTTAATTGAGGGAAGAAGGCCCGGAGGGTCACAGATAGAGCTGCTTCCACTTCACCCTGATTGAGTTGGACAGTGTGGCACATACCCCAGCCCTCACCTGTCAATGCACCATGTGTAGCTTCAGAGCAACATTAGAAAGGACCTGTGTTCAGTACCTAGGCAGCAATCAGAGGGGATTACAAGAGTTGAACTTAAAAGGACAACTTGCTATGTAACTAATCTATGCGCCCCTCCCCTTATTTTATTCCCAAGTGTTAAGAGGTTCATACTTTTAAAGGCATGTTTGTTTACCAAGTAAAATATATAAATAATGCAACGCCACATGGAGGCTTGTAATTGGATACCATTTTAGCATATTGTCTCATTAAAATACATGTGGGAATAATAGTCGTCTTCAGAAATATTTTTTCTTCATGCAACACCAGGGATGACAGTGGAACAGAATGATGAATCTCTGAATGAAAGGATTCCCACATGTGGAAAGCACTGGAAACTTTTTTTTTTTTTAGGGGGTTGGGGAAGGAATTGAATGTTTATAGAGCAGAAATTCCGGTCTTCAGCATCACCAATGGACTTGATGTTCTTGATTAGATTGAAGTCGCTTGATAAATCAGTGCTGAGTCACACAGGCTGCGCCCCGGGGCAGCCCTGCGAAATCTCACTGCAGACAGGGATGCTCATGATTCAGTCACTGGGGACTTTCTTGTGGTGCCGCAAGATGTTGAAGCTCTCAGTAGGAAGTCAACGGGCAAGGCCAGGGTGGGCCAGTCACCCTTCCGCAGGAGATGCCTGGGGTGGGAGAGGAGGGGGCAGAGGGCTGGCAGTGGGGTCAGGCCCCCAGTCCCCTGCATGTCACATGGGGGGAAGGAACAGCCTTCTAGCCATGAATTCGCCTCCTTCTCAAGCTAGCCTGTTGCAGCCTGACCTCCTGAGTCAATGGCCATTTGTTCTCTTGTTTATTAGGGCATTTCCTGTTTTGCAAAAAGGCTTTTATTTTTAAATCTATCATTCACATTAAAAAATCCTCCAGATTTAACTAAATTAATACAAATAATGCTTCAGTTTTAGAACTAGATTATACAGAAATGTAGGCCCCACTGGACCGGTTTGTGTTATTTCTCATTTAAACTATTTTGTTTATTAATTAGAAAATTTGAACAGCAGCTAAAGTGTGATTAGTGACTACAGTATATAAAAAATGAACAGTAGGTAAAGTTTAATGTTCTGTAGTTTGCGGCCTATTAATTGTACTCATGTGAAGTGTTGACTCGGGGGGAATGGTGGCTAATAAACGTGCCAGCTTTGTTTAATGATGTGCATGCACTCCCTGGGACTGAGGACTGCAGCTTTCCACAGCGACTTTAAACACATTGCTGACAAGTAAATACGCAGCTTACAGCCTCAGCACTGTCAACGCTGTGGTATTAACTGATGTTTAATGTAGTGTTTAAAAATGGGGTTGGGGGGTGAGTTTGTTTGCAATTTGCATTTCACCACAGCAAATGGGGAAAGTGCTCTCCGTTCACTAGCGTGTGTGTCCGTGTCATTTCGAGCGCAATAATTTCTTGGTAAGACTGGCAATTATCAGAAAAGTATTCGTTTTTATGTTTCGAGACAGGTGACAATTCCATTTTGTGCGCTGAAGTGTGCCAGCAATTGTTTAAAAGGATATTATTGAGCAGTGGCTGTTGATTCGCTGTCAGGACTGCGGTGCATGATGTGGCATCTGAATGGCCCTCTGGAAACGATCCTTTTAAGTCCCCTTGCCTTTGTGGAAGTTTAATATGACATCGTTGTGGTCAGTTTTTCTACTATGTTTTCTGGCCTCTGCCCCTCAAGCTTAACGTGTCCTTTCCCTGGTGCTCCACAGGCGGGAGGCTCCCAGGTGATCTTCACTAACCCCCTGGAGATCGTGAAGATCCGCCTGCAGGTGGCGGGAGAGATCACCACCGGGCCCAGAGTGAGCGCACTCAGTGTTGTGCGGGACCTGGGCTTCTTTGGCCTCTACAAGGTGGGTTTTGTCTTGCGTTTCAGGTGTCAATGTGAAGATTCCTCATTAGATCTATTTTTAGAATAATACACAGCTACTGCATCTTGAGTTGTCTGAATAGTCACTGACCACATTCTTCCCCTTCCTATTAAAGACCAAACAAGTGTAGTACTTTGAGGAGATTCCTGGCACGCTCGCTACCACTCCTGTCCAAGTTCTTGTGTGGTTTTACTATATCTTGTGTAATGTCTTGTTCCATATTTTAATTGGTTACAGACCACACCATTCTTGTAAAAAGCATTTCCTTTTTTGCATATTAATACAATAGGCAAGACCTCTGCCTCCGCGTGGCCCCAGTGTATCGTGGAGAGCCAGCGCTGCGGGTGTTCACAGCGGTTCTGGGCCGAGCCACGGGGAGTCTTCCTCCCGCAGGCCTGCTGTCTACTGGAATAACTGCATTTTGTTTCTGTGGTTTCCTAAAAGCCCCCCAGGATTATTTCCTGATACAGCACATGCTGAAGAGCCCTGGTATCAGATGATTGGAGAAAGCACTGTGTCTCGGCAATCACGGCAGCCTTAACGTGCTCCCATCTGGGCCCTAAAATTTGGATGATTGGAAAATATAATAAACATTCACACGACTGGGTTGCAGATGAGCTGAGCGGCAAAATGTTCTTAAGTGACTCAATCAAAAAAACGCTGCCCCTTCTTTCGTACTCTGAAGTGTATTGATGAAGAGAGGCCCTTTCAAATTTGATCAGTCAGGTGTAATCTAGCGCTGTAATACTGTGGTTTTGTAAAACTTGGAGATCTAAGAGTTCATCTGGTGCTTCTTTAAATCATATTTTGCATGCGTAAAGCGCCAAAGAGATTATGCTTCCTTTGTACTGCGGACGATCTTTGATATCACAATCTCTAATCAGGAATGACAACGTACATCATAGCAAAATACAAAAAACATGTTATGATTTTGATTTCCAGTTGGGATGGAGTAATAAAGCCCTCAATTGGAAACCTGTAGCAGCCTGTTGGCTCTTGTTTAGTGGCTGCTCCTGATGCTGAATTCTTCTTTAATCACAGGGTGCAAAAGCCTGCTTCCTGCGTGACATCCCGTTCTCTGCGATCTACTTCCCCGTCTACGCTCACACCAAGACACAACTGGCTGATGAGAATGGCAGGCTGGGGGCCCTTCAGCTGCTGACGGCTGGTGCCATCGCAGGTAATGTCTGAGCCTATCTTCTCCTTCACTTCAGTGATTTATCAAGTGACTTCTAGAAATATCATTCTAAAAGTCACCGGTGGATCCCGGTGGATAGTTGTCAGTACTAGCCACGGTAGACTGCCAACCAATATGCAATACTACAGATGGCCCGTCAAGTAGGACATAACACAACAGAATTTATATAGTATGAAAAACAGCTGCTCATGATGTTGTTTAAAACATATATTTCCAGGTATTCCTGCTGCCTCTCTGGTCACCCCTGCTGATGTCATTAAGACTAGACTTCAGGTGGCCGCCCGCGCTGGCCAGACAACCTACTCCGGAGTCATTGACTGCTTCAGAAAAATCCTCCAGGAAGAGGGATTCCGGGCGCTTTGGAAAGGAGCGGGAGGTATGCGCTGTCTTCCAAATAAGAGGTTTCATGACGGGAAATAAAACATGCTGTCGTTCCTGTTATTGCTTGGTTCAGTCATTTCAGAAATCTGAATTCCAATATAGTAATTTTGTCCCCGTTATTACAGCCCGTGTCTGCAGGTCCTCGCCGCAGTTCGGTGTTACTCTGGTGACCTATGAACTACTGCAGAGGTGGTTCTACATTGATTTCGGAGGAAGGTTAGTACTGACATGAATCGTACTGCTGACCGTGCCTGCCGTTACTGGCCTTCACATTGACATTTCTCCTTTTATTTCCCCAGTCGGCCCATGGGCACAGAGCCCACACCCAAGTCCAGGATCCAAGAGCTTCCTCCCGCCAGCCCTGACCACGTTGGAGGATACAAACTAGCCGCCGCCACGTTCGCAGGAATAGAGAATAAGTTTGGCCTTTATCTGCCCAAATTCAAATCTTCAGGTGTTGTTTCAATCCATCCAGCATCCTCTAAGGAATCTCAGGGGTCTTAAATGTCTGTGGGTGTAACAGGTAGATGAGGCTGTGGTTTCAGACCAGTACTGTATTGAACTGATTGGCTGCATGTTTGTTGAGCCAAGATGTCCACTAAAGATTTTTTTTTTTTTTTCTATATATGAATTATTATTTTTGTCTGAAACGGTCTGCTTAAATGAAACTTGTATTTCAAGGCCTCATTTCTATGCGTTTTAACGATTTTTTTAAGCAGCATGAATAGAGCTTATGATTTTTGCTTTGCACAGCTTGCACAAATGTTACTGTACATATTGTACATCTCTGTACAGAGACATCATAGTGTTGAACTGAATCACTTTAGCATTTCTGTAGTCCTATGTAGTGGCTTATAATGATGTACAGATGTTTTGAAAGTGTTTTATTAAACAAAAAAAATCCATGACCAGAATATTAGTAAATAATTTAAATTCATTTCATTTTCTTGTATTTTATTGAAATAAATCATTAATATGGTTTAATTTTATATCTGTGTGGAAAGCATATTATAAGATTCAGATCAAAGGGGAAAGTGGAAAAACAAACTTCTGAACACAAGAACAATTATAAACCAGTTGGTAACACAAAATGGAGTTGCACATACTAATGAGCATTGTGACTACATTTCAACTTCAGGTACTGTTTTTGGTTTGAGTTCATGTGGTGCAGGGGATGCGCTTGTCTGTACCACTGTTCTGTATTCCAAACTCTCGCTGTCCAGAGAAAATAAATATTGAAGTCGGCGCTGCTACAGTGCTGGGGATACTGCACTGTTTGGTTTTGCAAGGGAAGCAAATGCAATAATTCAGATTAGCCTTTCAAAGCATCAGAGAATGGATCTGAACTGTGAATTTACAGTTTAACAGGTTTCAGTAAAAAGCTGATGTGGGACTATTGCTATCTGTAGAATAGATGTGTGCTTAAAGAAGGTTAACAGTTACAGGTTATTTAACAAGAGAACACTACAATTATGCCTATAATGAAGAAATTATTAAATTACTATATTTTCATAGGGACGTAGCAGCAAAGGTAGAGAACACACATCAGTCATGATAGCAATTATGATCTTGGGTATAATTAAAGTGAATACCTAAAAAGGAATGCTAAACGAGGAGAGCACACATCAATATAGTGATATGCGCTGTGCGGCTGAAACTGAAGTGCATGAAATGAAGCCGGACATTTAAATTTGATCAATCGAGGATAATAGATGTTGAATTTAAGGCTTTTGGTTCTTTCCCGTGGTAATGATGTAGCTGATATCATTTTTTTTTCTTCTTTGATACAAAAGCCAATGTGAAAAAGGGTAATCTGTTCATAGTGTTTGTTTAATAGCCCTGTTGCAACTGTTTTGAACCAAAACCTGCATGTCATCAGTTCAGCTAGACTTATAAATCACCCAGCAGGAGGATACTAAAAAGGCAGAAATATCCAAGTACAAGTTTGTTTTGCATATTAGAAAATTTGACCAATCATTTTTGCTTTACTATGTAAAAAAAAATAATAATAATAATCTGAAGTCCACACATTCCTGAAGATCATGCCTAGTTAACTTAACAGTACAATTCTACTTTGCAAAAACCTGCACCTGGTCCCTACTCTGTCAGGGGTGGCCGTCCGGTAATCAGGCCGATAAACGTGCGGCGGCTTCCTCTTCGGCATCGGCGCGGTTGGCATTAATCTCTGCCAGAGTGCGGGCAAACCGCGTCCATTCATCACTGCGAGGGACGCCGATTTGCTGTTGAAACAATATAAAGCACGTTATAGAGCAAACTGCACTGAAACGGAGCTCCAATATTGTCCAGTTATTTTTGTAATTTAAAAATGGAGGTACAGGCATATATTTTTCTTCACTGCCCCAAATCTGGGATATTTATTTCTCATCTACAGCAGTCCCTTTATTTTAAGGGTCAAAGGATCAGATGCAATTTTCTAACCATCACTGTGACTTGACCCCTTACTGTGAGAGATCACAATTCTCAAATCGCCTCCTATCTGACAGCTAGCCTGTCAATGGAATAACTGCTAGAGACATTTAAGCCCTTTTTTAGCAATCCCCATGGGGTTCCTCTCTTACAAGGGTTAATGGTGCTCAATGGAAGGCAGAGAAATATAGACTTACAGCACCACAAACTTAAACAGAAGCACAAACCTAGCCTGTACTCTATATTGTTTTTTTTTTTTAATGGAAACAATGTTAAAGATGCATTAACATTTGGCCAAGTATAATATGAGAATTTACGTTTTATAACAATGTCAGATAAAGTATTTTTATAGATTATTTTTTAACCAGAACTAATTTCACAATCCAATATTGGTTTCTTGACAAATAAACTGCTGGACATCATTGTGAAAGAAGCAAACAATTTTGAGATTGAATTATTTAAATATGAGAAAAGCATCATGGTATCTCTGACAGACAGTCTTTAAATCTATTAGTTACTTACCTCCCCAACATCGTAAATAAGTATTTGCCCATCTGAGTCCCCGACGGCAATTTCTCTTCCAGAGTGAGCCCACCTGACCCGATTCAAGGCAGGGTTTCCCTCCACAGTTATACTGGCTGTTGGGACCTAAGACAGGAATGCCTTCAGTCACTAACTCATAAACATTAATCATTGTATCAAACTACTTCTACAGATTAGAAATACGTGTATATCCAATCACAGCTCTAGCTCTAAAAGCCCATGAACTTGGAGACTTAAAATTATACTCCTGTACAGCTCATGGTCTAGTTTACCCTGCAGGATAAGCATGAGTGCAATGTTTGATGTTAGTTTACTCAAGATGGTGTACCCCAATATGGAGTAAAGAAAGCACATTTACACAATCTATAAACGGTTATTCTGAACATACAACTAGTGCCACGAGAAATAAAGCACAACACAATTCTGCAGTGTAAGCAGCCTTCTTGAAGGGTTTGAATGAATCTTTGTGACTAGTGGTTTTATTTTTTTTCTTCTTTCAACAAGGCAGGCACATATCATAAGTATATAATGAGTGCCTGTGGCAGGAGACACGTACGTGCGCGTGTGTGTGTGTGTGTATGTGTGAGAGAGCTGGCAGTGTCGCGGCGTGTTTACCTCGGTGTCGTTGTTGAGGTTCCACAGGTCGAGTCTGCCCACTCCGTCCACACACGCAAACAGGGCTGGGTGTGTGGGGGACCACATGACATCATACACATAGTCCGAGTTATCCTCAAATGAGTACAGAGGCTTGTTGTTCTGCAAGACAAAAATAAACCGGAGCCGTAAACAAGTGTCACAGACCAGGATGACATCAGCGCTCAATTGTTACTCCCTCACAGACCACCGGCACTGACTATATATACACACACATGCGAGCACACCGCTTCTACAACCATCATGGAAGTAAATACTGCATTTCAAACGGAGTGAAAAAACAACAGCTCAAGTGTGCTTAAAATCTACTTTCAGTTTATTATGTGATCACATGAATGAACAAAATATGTATATATATTTAACTCATGTTTAGAGACATTTGTTGTATTCCTTTGCAGTCTGGTTTATGAAACTGAAATGTGATACACAGAACTTAGGTTATGTATTATAGGAACTGAATTATATCAATATAAAAAGTGTATTTGTAACACTCATTCACATTGATGAACAAAATGGTATGAATAGGCCTTTATTTATTTGCCTTGTTTTAATATGCCATTCTGATAGAAACATTACATACATCATGGTTTTGACTACATTGCCTCCCTACACATGATGAGGCTTGTCAGACTTAGCAGTCAGCAGGTCCTTTCTACACACTTTACATGTACAGTTTGAGACTATGAAGCCAAACTGGGCACTAGCTCTCCTGTGCTGTACACTCACTGCCCCTGGGATCCACACTGGCCAGGCTAAATGTACCCCTAATCATGGTCAGACACAGGTGAGGAGAAACCAAGGAACAGAAAATGTTGCTTAGAAAACTAATTGTCTAACACCCGGTACACGGAGCTCCCATACCTTAGTGGTCCAGAGCTTCACTGTCCAGTCAAACGACGAAGTGACAAAGAGGTGGGAGAAATCGATGGGTCCGGCCGCAGTGTGGCAGTGGATCCCCGTGATCGGCCCCTGGTGACCTTCAAAATTTTCACTGATTCCTGCTTTGCTGGAGTTCAATAAAATAAACAAAAAAGTAAATGAACAATCTGAGGTTTAACTGCAGGAGAATAATGAATGCAGTGCCCAGATATTAAGAGCATGTATTTATATATAGATACATATATCTGAAAGAAAGAATATATTGTTTTTGAAAAGATGATTTAGTTTGACACAAGCTTCTGCTGAAAGCCAAAGTGAACTGAAGAGTACATAAACAATTCCCACTGCTTTTAGCCTTGATCAGTTGCTTTGGGGTTTTCCATTCAAATGAGGAGAAGTAGCTCTTGCAGACTGCTGTGCAACAGCAAGAATAAATCTGTTTTCTAGAGCAAAATCCCTGATCCTTATATCTACATTTCATACTGTTCTATATGAAGTGCTTCTTCAAAACATAATCCATAATTAGATGATGCAAAGCTAGGCAGGAATTCTGATTCATATCCAGACTAAAAACAAACCAGTAGTTTCAGAAATGCACATCACATTCAGAGTAACCAGTCGGCGTGCTGTTCAAGGAGTCTTACTAGTAATCCAGGAAGGTAAATACCCAAGATGAGTGATGCGTGTGTGTTATTAATCTGGAAGAGACTGTTATACTACTGCAAATGAAGTGGAAAATCATTCCCTCAATTACCGAGTTAAACCTGCAACCTAAAACCCGGCAGCCATTTCAGAGCCTGAGGCATTAAACAGGACATTATACCTTTATCAAAGCAGGACGTAGGAAACTCGCAATCAACTCAAATCACTTTGATTCCTGCCAGTGTAAAATATACATTTATAAGAAAGCAGTTATGCTTTTTCTTGCCTCGTCAGGGACTTGGTATGCTGAAAACATTTTTTGTAAGTGCGGGTCAGCAGCCCAGATCTCATAACATGTCACAGGAATTGAGAACTAGGATTCCACACCTTCTCTTCCACCAAAACAAACATAAATGACAGCTCTTCATTGGAGAGGAATATCAAATAAAATGGGTATTTCATAAATAATATAAATATGAATCCTCTTTTTGGCCATTGCCAAGTAATCTGAATATGTGCAAAGAAATGTATTTATTCAGTGGGATGTTTTCATACATTATATATATTTTGGCCATGGTTAAAAGCTTTCTAAGGAAAATGTTGGTCTTAAGAGTCCTATGCACTGCGTTTAGGAAGTCCAGGTGCTAGGCTCACAATACTGCTGGCTTGTGATAACAGCAAATGTGTCACATGGTACTGCTGACTTGCGATAGGAGCAAACATGTTTGCGATGTACCTTCCGTGACGGCAGGCTGTGTACACTGAGCCCTCCTCGCTTCCGACCACAAAATTGTTGACATCTCCCAGGGGGAAGGACATGCAGGTGACGGCCACAGCCTTGGACTGCTTGTGAACGAGCTCCATGCTGTCCTGTAAGAGAGGCACCACACTTAGACCTCCTGATTTGGCAACTACACCCAGACATCTCACCCTATAAACTCTCATGACATACTGTTAATGCTTCATTTAAGCTCAACTAACACTTAGTCAGTAATGAACATTTGACAGCGGGGTTTGGCAAGGCACTAAGAGTGAAACACAGTATGTTTCCTAAACTTTATGTATGTATGTATTTACTCAAACATCACATAATGAAGTCCACTATAAACCTGATAACTGCCATAGTAATAAATCCAGGGTTGAAATAAAACCAATGAAGATTCATGTTTTCATGATATCTTTGAAAATATTAATACTAGATTAAAACCTATACTGTAAATCTTTATAAACAAAGCTAAATGTTATGGTTAAATTACATTCTATTCTGCATGCCTGTCAGTATGCGTTCATTAGAGATATCTCCATGTTGCAGGAGAGAGCGCTCAGACTGCCGTACCTGTGGCTGGGACAGCATGTCCAGACTCCAGGAGCACATCTTGCCATCAGTGGAGATGCTGATCAGGTTGTGAGCATTCTGTGTGCCCACCACATTCACACAGTAAACTGGGTGCTGTGGCATCCAAACCAAACGGGAATGAAAAAAAGAAAAAGATACAGTAAATTGACAAATGATAGTATATTTATTCCATGTATGACAAACTTAGACATTTTCCAATAATTCCTTCCCAGTTACTGCATATGTAATGTTTTCTTTCTGTACTTCTATAACATTTGGAATCAAATGGTTTTAATTGGGTTTTACAAGAAATTCTTTGGGTTAGAAGCAGGAAGAGATGTGGGATGGTGGGCAGGGCCGCAGACCGCCCCGGTGCCCGCGCTGCACGTTCGGCTCCAGAGCATACCGTGTGTGCGGCCGCAGACAGCGGGGTCCTCTGCACTGGAGTCCTCTTGTTGCTGCGGTTATCCCACAGCACGATCTGACCAGAGTATGTGCCGCCAACCACTAGGTTGGGATGAAATTTTGCGAAGGCAGCGGACATCACTGCAGACTGTAAAGGGGGAAAGAAGCCCAAACCACTGCATTAGGTATTTTTAAAATTGATGACTGGAGCATGAAGAAGTGACAGGCTTCTGGAAATGACTTCAGTTAGGCAGTGTACTTTCACGTCACATCAAATCCAAGCATGCTGTTAAATGCATATGATAACTTGCTAAAAATAATATACAAGCCATTGAATTTAAATAAATGCTGTATTACTTTAAAACAGCATCTGGCATGCTGCTTGTTTATACTCTGCATTTCACAACTAACAATTCCATGACATAAACTGGGCTATTTAAATGAGGTCTAGTAGGAGCCGAGTTATGACAGGGTATATCAAATATGATTTATGTCGACATTATTCACACAAGTTTACAACTTTTTCTGGGGGGTGCCAGTTTAAAGCAATTACTTAAGACTTAAGCTTCTTGGTAATCTTACCACATCTGATCACATGCTCAGCTTAATTCATCCAAATGATTTTTCAAAAACTGACATTTTGAAACGAAAAATCCTATCCCAATTGAAATAGATGCTTGAAAAAAAAAAAAAAAAAAGTTCACACTTTTTTGTTGTACTTGTCTCAGCAGTTCTTTTCTAACGACATCCGGTTTCGAGAGAGCACATGTGGTTCTACTCAATCTGTCTTGTTCGGTGCACCTCGGGGCGTGTAACCTACGAGACTATGCCAAGAGTAAAGCTACGTGGTCTCCACATTTCATACAATGATTTCTTTTTAACACATTTAGCTGGGGCTCTTGTTAAGATGCACATAATGGCAATTCAAACATATAAAGCATGTTTAAACATCCTCTGCGATGGAAGAAACGCAGCTCGGGGTTTTTCCTTTTGAAATGTTAGTCCTCAGGTCCTCAGTCAACATGTGTTTGCACATAGATGTGGTCGAGGCACATGCCAGCTCAATGAAATCATGATGTGGAGAAGCAGAAGGAAACGACTGGCGGAGGGCCAAACTCATCAGCTAAAACCACCCATTTGGCGCGACAGGATCTCGCATCATACCTGGCAATGAAAGACATACTCTGGTGTGGTTTTCTTGTATTTCATGTTCCACACAAGGGCCACACCATCTGGCTCATGGGGGGCATCCTCGTTGTTGTTGTATGAGGCAACAAGCAGCTCAGGATACTGTTGACAGAGAAATCAGTAAAAATTAATGTCAAAAGGAAGTCAGGATCGCCTGAAGGCCCAACTTTTCACAAAAATGTTACCCTCTGTGGCGTGAGCGAATGCTTAGCTACATGCGTCAACCATCCCTACAACAAGATTTATTGCTGAGAAAGTTCTTCAGTACCAGCCGCTTGCTCACCCAGTTGCTATGCTACAGCTTCACATGACTTTAATGATGAGACTTAAGAAAAAATAAATCACGCGTCACAGACTAGGGGGCGCATGACAGCTATTTAAAATACCTACAATAAAAGACATCTCCAGACTGGCATACTAATATAGTGAATATCCCACACTTCAGAAATATCACCAGAAACCATCACATAATGGAGAAAAAGTCAGAAGTAATGAATTCAAACCCTTATCAGTAACCACAGGATTAAACTGAGTCTCACACAATGAACAATACACCTGCAGCGTATGAGCACTAATGCAATTTTTACAAAGAAAATGTTCATAACCTTGTAAACTGTCAATGTTTGTATAACTAATTTTTTAAAAACCTGACAAATGCAAATTATTTTTGGATGTTGTGCGCATCCAGTGAACCCAGTCTGGCATAGAAACAATGATACGGTGATGTATTTTACCTGAAGTGACCAGTCAAGGCAAGTGACCACACGGTGCTTGGACCAGCGTTCATCCAGGAACTGCCTGTTCAAAGACAGTTTAGCCCCGGCCTGGATCTCCCTGGAAGACAATTCACAGAGATCAATACCTCAGCAACATCTAACACAATATTTATTTACAGAGATTTATAAAAGAATCTTAAAATCTCCTGACAACCTATATTCTGACCTTATAAATTCACTAAATTAAGACTATACCAGATCCCTAAATGATAAGACATCTTGATGAATTGATGGATAGGATGTGCCTCACCCCTCCTTCTCCTCCAGGGCTCGGCCGCTGTAGTCGAAGAACACGTCCACGTGTTCAGACAGGGCACGCTCCACGATGCGGGTGCTGTGGTCGAAGAAGGACAGGAACTCCTCGGAGTGCAGGATCTGCAGCTTCTCCTCCTCAGTCAGCTCGTGGGGAGCAGCTGAGAAACACCCACACACACACCCGTCACTCACGAATCGCTGCCCACTGGGGCATCAAGAACATTGCAGAGGTGTCACGCCAGTCAGTTCACAATTTCAACCTACATATTGTGCAGTACGGGCAGCGGAATTCGATATACAGAAACAAGCCGTATTACCATGACCACCTCCAAAAATACTGGGACGGGCCAGCACCTCCACACTGCCGCTCTGCCCGTGGTATAAATAGCAGCTTCGCTCGGGGCCTGCGTGAATCCTCCATTTACACTCAGTCCTCACCTTCCTCCACCTCACTCTGCACGGGCTTCTCCTCCTGGGGCTCCAGCACTGCTTTGGCAGGGACGACCTCCTCTTCCTCCTCTTCCTCTGCAGAACAGAAGGGCAGCAGAGTCAACACACTCCGTCTCCACACAGCCCTGATCACATTGTCTATACACATGGTCACTGTTCTTGGCTTTGCTAAACCTGCTATATATATCGCCTGTATCGTTAAACACCTCATAAATTTGAAAGGTTTCAATTTTAAGTGATTTAAGACATGAAGCTGCATCTCCTCTACATGAATATTATCCAATATACATTCATTATATTATAGTTTGCCTGCCTTCTTTCCACAGATCACCAGTCCTGTAGACAACAGCTTGCAAAAGAATATATACATAGTTGTACAGAAATAGAACAAAGCTGAAACTGTATCACATATTTAAATAAATCTCTATGGTCTTGTTGGAAAACCACTCTCAAGACCTAGCCTTTGAGGAGGACCCTGTTGTCAAGGGCGCCCCCAAACTCACCACCATGCAACTCCTGTGTAAAGGGATTTGAATTAGAGCAATCAAGGATGCAGAAAACTCAGAAAATATGCTTTTGATATAAGCTTCCCTGTCAGGGGAAGTTCCGTTAGTGAAACGGTGCCGAGAAAGAGGCACATTTGCATCAACTTCTTGATTAATGTTGAACTCTGAAATGCAGGAAGACGTCTTTGCTCAAAGCTCTTTATACAAACACTGTAAACTCTGCCTTTATAGTAATAGGAAAGGAGCCACCACAAGTTGTGGTTTAAGTTGTTTAGTGACAACTGGACAAAGTAAACTGATGCCCATCAACATGTCAGCACGGCACATAAAACCATTAATTCAAAACAGATTTTCTTTACCAAGCTTAATGTGCAGCTTTAGTGGTTTTGAAATTCAAAGCATTAACTTTTTATTTTTTGCATGAAGTTAATGTTATTGCCCCACCATTTCTGCTGGCCAGTACTAAGCCGCCTTGCATGGGTATGAAAAATTGAATAATTCTCCATCCCTGCCATGCATTTGTTTGGCTTGCGTACACAATGTCACTTCCTTAAAAGATGCTGTTCTTAAAGGCACAAGGTTGTCATTTGTGTAAAGAAAAAACAGCAGGGGTCTAACTCTCTACAAATGTTTCCCTGTGTTTAATGGGACACCAGCTATTCAACAGGGAATTCACTTGTTAGTACAGCCATCTCCTCCATGTCCGAGTAACAAGTTGCCCTTCCACATGAGGGCTGATGGGATAGAGGGTGGGAAGCAGCTGCCTCGCCCTGGTCCCAGCAGCCAGGCCAGCTGACGAGACACAGCAGAGCAGATGGCACTGCTGGGATTGTCTCTGTCCGCTACGAGGTGGCATTGGGATGGCACAGAGGTTTTCCGCCTGACTGCCTCCAGTCATGTCTCTCCCCAAACGGCAAGCCTGTGCAATTACCATCCCACCAGGGGGTCTTAAGACAACTATTCAAACAGAGGACTTACAACAAAATACAGCTTGTAGGCCTTACCAGCTGCTAAACCACACACACACACACACACACACACACACAAAATGTCAAATCCTTTGTAATAGTCATGAATCCAAAGAAATATAGCCCTTTCAGCAAATACATGTGTATGCATCAGTGTGTATACAAACACACGTTTTTTTTAATTATATATATATATATATATATATATATATATATATATATACATATAAGTGTACATATGTACATTGTATGCATGTCCACAAGGTTACAGAAACCTAAAGGCTTACCACACAGAGCACACAGTCCTGTTTAAATTGACTTAATCAAAATGATAATGTCATCTGCCAATTCGATATTAAATGGAATTGGGTATTTTTTTTTGGGGGGTGGGGGGGTGCATTCTGACAAGTTTACAGAACTGGGTTAATGGCATGAGCGATTTCAATATATGCTCATACTTTCAAACCAAATGGAGAAGGTTAAAATCTTTCCTTTCAAGGGCCTCAATCAGCCTTAAAGGAAAACAGTAATCACTGTCTTTCAGCCAGCCTAGCCGCATTTGTCAGCCCTTTCCTGTCAATGCAGCCAGTGCAATCAACCTGCCAAGCATTCAGAACGGAAAGACAATCTGAAAATAAAGGGTATAATGCACCTGCCAGTGAAAATGGCCATTTCAAGAAAAGCTAGTGATCTTGGTGACCCCGCTGAGGAGGCGGTAGTGCAAAGGGGAAAGAACGCTTAAAAGAATTCACAGTGATCTCCGATCTCTTGCACGCTGACACTTCCCCACAAAGCTTGCCAATTATAGCTTTTGTGCCACTTAAGAAATGAAAGCTTTTTGGGGGGAGAAATAATCACACAGAGCAATATAAAGACATTCGTTCTTTGTTGCTGGACAATATATTAATGCAAACGCAGCCTCAGCTAGTGGGGGTCCAGTGTTGTTCAAGTACAAAACTAATGTTCTTTACACCCAACTCTGCAGGTGTGTACGCACCTCCAAAAATCATTTACCGAAGAAACACAAAAGGCCATGAATAATTCGGACTCCCACATCTTAATTTAATTTCATTGTTTGTATGCATGTATGAAAGAATACAATCTTGTTTGTATGTCCAGTCTACACACATGCACACTGTACATGCAAACAATGTAGAGTTTATGCTGTACAGTATTCATTTTGCTTTACAAGATAGAAAGGATCTTTTTGAACTGTGTGTTTTTTCAGAATTTCTGGACTTATTTTTTTTTAAACCTAAAGATTAATTCTACTTCTGAATGCTCCACAATCACCTTACTTACTGTATGCATGTTTGTGGTTAATATGATGGTCCCGTTTCACCATAAACTAATTTGACATTGATACAACATAACTGAATATAAAGAGCCTTGAATGTATTGTGAGACACTGATTTGAAAAGCCTTCTAAAAGGTTTTGGAAAATCGGCTATAATCGGGAAAGTTCCATCAGTGTTGCTGATTTGGTTAGAACAATATTCAGTAATCTAAATGCATGGCCACGAAAGACACACGGGTCAAACTCCTATGCAAATATGAAGTAACTGCAGTAAGCCATAGTATCTGATTAGTCCTTGGAAGAGCGAACTATAATTGTGGGTCAAATATATTCGTAACCCCCAGGGTGACAGCTGGCTATTTTTTCCTTGTTAAAAGAAAAGCAAAAGTAATAAGGGAAAAAACTTGGGCATTAATATGAGAAAACGAACAGCATAACTGCCGTGATTTTGTCAGCTCTACTGCATGACACATCCTACTTTAACTGGACGGCAATACGTTATGTACTTAACACTTGAATTCTCTGTCACAAGATTTAAAGTCAGACTGGAGAACATCACAGGAAGTAGTAGTTAGAATTTCCCCATGTCTCCAACCTCTTTGTCAATGAATGTCAATGACAAGGTTAACGAACCACTGAGGTTGTCTCTATTCATTCTTAAACTGCGTTTTAACGTCAAAATTTTGATGCTTTTTTGGAGAGATGGAGAAAAGGAAGACTGTAAATTAGGATGTACACAGCAATAACACTGCACAGTCAAGTTCCAGTTGTCTGAGTAATGCGTTTCTCTGAAGCAGGTTAATCAAAGTTAAATCATCTGTAAAATGGGTGGCTTTTGTTAAGCAGAGTTTCTACACTTGTAGTGTTGGTTACCTTTCAGGGTATACTTGGTACAAGGAGACACATTAAGTAAGCAACTTCTAGAAAGCAGATTTTGAGTAACACTTTTAAGAACATCTCCTGGCCATCACTTAACATTTAAATCATGTAAATAACACAAATTACAGACAAATGGAACCTTGTGTCTACACTGTATTTCTGCTTTGGTTAATCATTGCTTCCACAATGCCTGAGTGGTTGAGATGTACTTCTTGACTGATAAAGTTATGACTGATGACGTGGAATTCAGACGTGTTGGCACAGTATCGTATTGGCTGAGCCTTATCCGCTGAGCCACAGTGAACACACTGAGGAGGTAATCGCTGCATGCTCTTGGGGTGTCTTCAGCTCAATATCACTGGCATCACAGTACACCTCCACCCTCTGACCTGTCCACACACCATACACTTACTCATCTCAAACAGACTGACAGTGATTTTAGATCCCCCACCCCTACCCAAGGCAGAAATCTTGTGTTCAGTCAATTGTATAGGGCTGGACACTGATTCAGTAAATGTCAAACTAGAAAGGTGAAAGTGCAGTACTAAACATATGCTATACAATGCCAAATGCTTAGTTTGTTTTCTCATAACATGATACAGATCCTGGCAGTATAAATACATCTTGACATGAACCACTGGTGCTCATGGGTAAGGCACAAGTGTTTTTAAGTTTACACTTCAGTTAGTTTTCAAATATTTGTATTTCTTTTTTTTTGTTTTGTTACCAATGCACATTTTCCACACATTTACAGAAATAAAGTTGTCAGAAAATGTCATTTTCCACGGCAAAATATAAACTTACATAACTTGTTTTCCTTTGTTTGGAATTGTAACAATACATAATTACTAGGCAACTGCTAAGCTAAAATTATCAAACTATTGAAACTCAGGACTCTACAGGGTTCAGGATTAGTTCTGAAACAAAAGGAATAGCAGTGATATGGACAGCAATATGATCCTCGGCCCGATTTCACAGCACTGTTGTTCAATATCATATTTTCTGTAACACTGTCCTTGGATGTCACATGACGAAACTACAGATTCCTCAAACTAGACAGGAAAGTGCTTCTCAATAATGGTCAAATCTATACGAGAGCCATAAAAACTGGATTCTGGAGGAGATGGTGCTGGTTTGCCACTGCTCTTTTGGATTGTCCTCTTAAAGAGTTTGGGAGTTATTATTCATAGTGAACACAGTCTGACACATTGGTGAATGCAGATGTACCCATTCATGTTCTCATCTCTGATACTTTCCATGCCACACTTTATTGCACAATTAATCTATCCATACTGGACTATCAATAACAAGATCTATACATTATATATTTTGATGGTGTGTGCTTTTCATAGTCTTTTCTTTCTTTAATTATTATTAGTTTTATTCTCTTCAGAAATTGTTCCTTAAATCCATTTACAAGCTTGGCACAAGGCAGCTCAGCAATATATTAAATAGTAGTGATTTTGATTGGCCTTACAAGATAGAAAGCTGGCTGTTCAGGACTACGAGGCTGTAAATAGAACACCTTTTTCTGAACCCGGGGATCAACAGTAACGACATCAATAACATACGTCGGCAGGAAGCAGCAGAGATAGGCTACATCTAGTCTGCCCGGCGACAGTGCATTCACTGAAACAATACAGGCATTAGTTAGGGGGCTAAAGGCCAATTAGAATGTAAAAAAGTGATTACATTTGAAGTAAGACACTTGTAACGAGAGGCAATTGAGTTCTTTCAATGATAAAAAAAATGTATTAACCTCCTTTTGAATTCAAAGCGATTAAAACAATCAAATTTAATTAAATCTCAAATTTATTTAAACACTCTACAACCTCTTTCATTCTAGAAACCTTTTCAAATACTGATTTTTTCCCCCTTCTCTCTCAAACCTAGCACTTTCCACGGTGTGCATTTTCTTTATTTGTCATTTACGGGTCTTCACTTTTATGGTCTTAATGGGGTGAAAAACATGAAATAGTGCATTGTGACCATATTTAAAACTTTTTCGGTACCCTTAACACATTTCATTTCTACCATATCTTAAATCCTATGCTGTACAACAATGCAAAAACCTATATGAATTTAATACCACCAAAATAAACATGAATTGTTCTGAGCTGAGGCTTATGAGAAACACAGACGCAAATCACTGACCATTTGAAAAGCAGTGGTCCCAGTTTTACAGGAAATATCAGAAACAAAGGTGCACATTAACTAAACTTTCTGCCTTTCAGATCTTGTCTTGACATTTAAATGTACTTGAGGGGAATCTTCAAGCCCTGACAGAAAAGTATATTAGAAGCAGCCCAGTGAATCTCGCGTTAATGGAACGTCGAACAAGTTCTGCCTTCTGTACACAGTAGCAATTATGAAGCATAATCAGCCGTCTGAGCCTTCAGAGCGCAGCCACCTGACCATGCAGGCCCGCTCCCACTGCCGTCTTTGTCTCACCGCGGAGCCGCCACATCCTACTCCTGCTGCCGCCTGCTGACCTTGAGAGCTTCCCGACGTCTGCTCTTCTTGACAATATGATGAATCACTCAATCAGTTGATATATGTGGTGCCACACAGAATATCAAACATGTGCAACGATAATTCATCTTTTAGCTACTCAGAGGGCATTACAAACTAACAGAGCCTGGTCTTCCGGTGGAATCAAGTTCAACAAACTGTATGCCATTAAGTACCCAACTTAAAAGCTTAAAAAGTGTAAACCTGTCAACTGGGCGTTTGATTATGTGCATAATAGGCAAGGATAGATAAGGAGACGCCTGGAAGCTGATTAAAAGGAGTCAACAAACTCTATGGCCGGTCCATCTGAATGACAGTTAACAATCGAGACATCGTGCTCTTAACACGTGAAGGAAATAAATGATGTAGGTCTTAATGTTTACATACTAACAACAACTTTTAAAACATACGGAACAAGTTTCACGACATTCATGAAGGGGGGGGCACTGCGAAGACTTCTGATGAACAGCAAGGCAAGACTGTCCTTGGTTGTACACTGTAATACCCGCTGAAGTCACTCCAAAGCTCTTTCTACCGCAGTAAGTCCTCATCATTTCAACGGTTTCAGTTATGGTTTTGATGGAAACAATTTGTCCACAGCTAGGATAGAGACAAGGCAATCCTCATTCCTCAGTGGCAAAGTACCACAAATAATTTGGCCGCTTTTGACTGGAAAGAAAGACTCACGGGTTCTCAAAAAGGCTGATATTTAAACCCTGCTGAAACAGCTCCAATATGTAAAAGCCAAAAACCTTTCTGACAGCACCATATGTGGTTGGAGACCATTACCACAGCAGAACCTCTCTCACAGCATCAGTGTGTCACACTGGCAAGGGGTAGCTGCATCGTGCAAGGGTCAAAATACAGGAATTGACAGCTCTGTAAAACCCTCACTCTACCCAACATGTTTTATTTACAACGTCAAAAAAAAAAAGTTAAGAAAAGGAAAAAAAAAAAAAAAAAAGCTGAAGTCATACTTTAGTCCTATTGTTTAAGATGGACAATGTCAAATTCCAATGCATCTTTCTCAATGAGTGTTAACAGAGCTGCACTACATCCAGAGTCTGTTGCGCAGCTGTGCTCATTCCAAGACCCCGGGGTTTTAAAAATCACCTTGACAGCAGCACAGAGACGGAAACTGGGGTTCACCACCCTACAGCCCAGCACACGGGGATATTAAGAACAGTAACGGGGGCCTGTCTTCAGAGTTGAATTTCGCTCTAGTAAACACCATTACATACCATATCGGAAAAGACCCCCAAGGGATACATAAAAAACACAAAAATCATGAATACCCACACCCTTTAAGGAACAGATCTGCATAATTCTAGAGTACTTTAAAATAGTTTGTTTTAAGTTGCTTATGTGTTTTAAAACAAGTAAATGCAGCAGCTTCCCGTCCCCCCTCACATAGATACAATTACATCAAACCAACAAAGAAAAATGTGATTTCAGAATGTCCCGGTTATCCTGGAAAACAACCGTGTTTATAGAGCAACAGATAGCTGAAGAACCACCCAAGTGCGTGGAAATAAATAAAGGAGCATTAAACTGAAAATGGATGATATTTCTTAGTGTATACAGCCAAATGTAAGAAACAAAAGGAACAGAACACATTGTATAATACATTTAAAAAGAGTATCTACAGTTATTTGTATTCTAAGCAATATTTCTGCTATGGTTTGTAATAATTTATTTCCACACAGCCAGATACCTAATGCTAATTTACAACAATGACTCCTATACACTGGCATGGTAAGGAACACAGAAAGTCACTAAATGTCCAACCTGCTTTTTTCATTTTTCTTTTCCAATACAGAAAACTAATTGCGTAGTAAACCACTGGACCCTACTGCTTTTGGGGGTGGCTGGTAATTGTGGACCTGTGTGTGAATTTAATCTTCCTTTGCCTTACCACATTTCCCTGGCCCCCGCAATTTTCTTTAGCTTTCATCTTTCTGTATGGAGAGGGCAGATAATTTCCACTCAATGTATGCTTCCTGCTTCCATTTGTATGATCATATAAAATGGCAAGCCACAACCGCAGCAAAGGAGTATAAATATTTAGTAAAAAAAAAAAAAAAAAAAAAACACAACAGATTGACTGAGCTGCTCAGATTTTTCTCCAGGTCTCCTATCTTTTGTATTAGGTGTCTGGTATTATCTGCAGCCTTAAAACCAATCATACAAGGGGAATACAAAAATGAAATTATGTATCTATGCAAGTATAGATCATAACAACTCATGTTCAATGCAGGTTTACCTTCTTTTTGCTCGGTTGTAGCTGGAGTTTGAGTTTCTTTAGTGTACGATACAATCTCACGAGGAGGAAAGTCCACGTGCGTGACTTTGGCCATTCCCAGCTTAAGGGGTCCTCGCCTAGAAGAATATGATATAAAAATAATAATAATGAAATTAAAAAATAAAAATAAACAATGAAATCAGCCAGCAGTAGGTCACAATTTCATTACATTATTTACTACATGTATCCAAGATCTAATCATGGCCGAAAAGGCTGAAATAATCCTGTCTTTATCAGCATCTGTCAATATAATGTGCAGTGTAGCCACATTTATCGATTGATTTCATGTTTTTGTTAATCACACTAATGGAAAAACAGACAAACAAACAAGAGCAGAAGACGTGTCAACAGAAACATAGAGATGTATACAATCAGCAAGCCTGCTCTAAAGTGAACTAACTGAATGGAGAGGACAGCGGAGGTGGGATGAAATCAGAAAGGAGAGAGAAAAGCTTTCCAGTACCCCAGATCGGAGTCAGAGTGCAGCTGTAGCACTGAGGGGTCAGTGTCCCAGTGCAGGGTCCTGATTAGTGGCACAGCAACGAGGCAGCATTAGTAAGAAAGGCCAGAGATTAGTGGAAGAAAAGGAAACTTCTCAGATCTAACACAATTACATCAGCTCCATGAAGATGGGTTGATTAGTGAACACTGACCATGTTAATGTCTCAGACAAATGATTTTATCCCTCAAGAACATCGGGCTGACATCCAAAATGCGCCCAATAAATTATACCACCAAACTAAAGCAGTATTTATATTACCGCTGATCATTCGTTTCCACATTGATAGTTTAACAAGTTTGATATTGCCAAGTTAGTTCAAAAAGACACACTGACGCCTAACAGACACCCAGCACACAAACGCACTGACTCATATGGCATCAGAAGACATGAAAGCAGTTCCCCAATTTGTACAGTTTTAACTGCGTCATTTGGTTTGTTGTGCATTACATGTATTGTATGATCGCCTAGGGCACAACACATATATCCATGTGTGCAGGAAATGGACATATTGGTAAAGGAAATGATTCAACACGTAACCCTTTAGGTACAGGATGAGCTGTGTGGCCCCACTGGGAGAGGGGGAGAGCTAGTGTTACCACAGAGGGACACAGACACAATTATGGGTTAAGCACAGCCCCAGGCGCTCAAATGTCAATGTTATTTTTAATTCATTTAGCGCGCTCTCCTAATTAAAAAACATGTTTACAAAGTATGATCTTAAACTGAAAAGACAAGGTTTCAGAAGAAAAAAAGAAAAGTCATTAGTAATTTATATTAAGTAGATTGTATATGAAATACTAGGTTTGTGTGCAAGTACAAAGTTAAAAAAATACTTCTTAATTTCAAAGTAATGGATTGTCAAATTTAGCCATATACTCTAAACTTCAAGCATGTATTGCAAAGAAGGAAAATGTCATAAAATTAAAAAGGCTGATACTATAATTGGAAGTGAAAAGAGGAGACACGTGTCCTTCACGTGTGAAAACACAGAGAAGCATTTTGATGATAAACAGAAAGCTAGCAGTTAAGTATGACAACAGCAGTCTTTAGTGTATTAGATAAGGTTAGCACATGTATTGACTGGATTACTGCACACAGACCTTTAACAGTTAAGTAAATAAACTCTAAATAGGCTGATAATCCTGATTACAGACAAAAATAATAGAAGAAGAAAAAAAAGATGATCCATTGTACAGTTCCAAGAGCACTGCACTGTCTGACCCTTTAAACATTAGTAAACTTAGTGGATCTTCCCTATGATACACAATTTATGTGTTAACCCAAAACAAAAGACATCTGCGATCCCCAGTGGAAATTGATTTAACTCATGTAAGGAGTCAGAATGCATGGAATATATACCCCCACACACATTCGGATATATAAAAATAGTGTTTCATACCCTTTGATGGATATTTATCTTTTAACAATATCATTGGAGCTACTGACAAGGAGAGACTAAACACTTTTATGCATGGAAAACAAACAAACATGGGGAAAAAATCCAGCTAATTCATCAGCTCAGTTCAAACTTGCTCTGGGGTGCTCTGTTGCAACCTGTGTGTGGGTTCCTTACATTAAGAGACACAAAACAATAACATTTTCCTTTTTGTGAAAAGACAGTCCCACATTCCTGCAATTAAAACGACCCTCCTAACAATTATAGTGCTGCCCTGCCGTTTACTGGGAAAACTCTTCAGCAAAAGCATCGCTGTAAAATGAAAGCATTATGTCATTAAAATATTACAGCAAGATTATTATACCTAGCTCCAACGGCGCCATCGCCCGAGTCTTGGCTCCCCGCCTCGCTTGGCGTGCTCACAGACTTGGAGGATGGAGACATAGGTGGAGGGACTAAATAGTGAAACAGACAGGTATCCGCTGTTACTACTCGGAGAGGCTGCGCTGTTCAGAATGTTGCAAAAGTAATTTAACATGGGAGGAATAAATTAAAAGGAGATGTGCCAAACAAACAAAAATTAAAATCAAGATAAAACAAACAAACAAACAAAAACATGGAAGGGGGAATGAGCAGCAAAAAGAGAAGGAAAAAGAAAAATTGTTAAAATCCCATGCTTGGTTACCATGCAGGTGTGCAAGGCAATACAAACATCAGTCAACATTCGCTAACACATTGGTTCATTGTACAGTTCCAACCTCAGAGTAATTAAACAAATAAAAACAACATATAAGCAATAACATAAAAACATACCAATTAATTGATTTTTAATGCTGGTACTAGAATGTTAATTAGGAACTAAAACACAATGAAAAATACTTGTTTTAATTTAAGATTTAGTTTTTTGGGAAAGCAATTAACATTAAAGGAATAACATACTATTTAACAATTACAGGAATGTAAAACACACAAAAACACTGTAAAATAAGGTTTTCTTCTGGATGTTTTGAGTCTGTTTTTCTTATTTCTGCTCCCTGATATTGTTAAATATATATATATAGAGAGATATAGCAGCCTGACGAATATATGAAATGTACTTAAGAGTCAATCAGATATAAGCTTCCCATGTGTACCAGCATTAAACAAGAGCTCTGATCAATGTGGGGCAGGCTGTGTGTGAAGAGCTTAAACACGTGTGATGGTGACATAAAAACATGCTTAATTGTGTGGTAATGATTCTACACCATCATTAACATAAAGCATTCAATTGTGAAGTGTGTTAAACTTTGATAAAAAAAAAAATAGTCAGATTATATGAGAATATTACTATGAAAAAATATATTTTAAATAAACTCCATTATAACAAACAATAGATTTTAATAAACACATACAAAACAATGTGCTACTGTTTAGGATTGTATGGAACATAAAAGAAATATCAACCTGTCAAAAAACAAACACACCATTTTCATGTCTTGTTTAAAAAATATTTCCAGTTTCTTCCATATTTAATCAGTGGCTCCACTCCTGGCAGCTCCTTTTAAGTTTATTCCTAAATTATACTGCTTAGTCACATAACTATAATTCGTAAAGCCTTTGTTTTGCATTCAGGATGTATTTCTGCAGTTAGAAATTATGGTGCTGCTCATGCTTGACAATCTAATTTATTACAAACCACTACTGCCATCTACTGGTATGTAAATAAACCTACTCTTGACGTGAAGTTAGAGCGCTTTTAAAGGAGAAGTATTGCTTCAATCTCATTAGTCTGATTTTCCCATTTCCTTTCTTGTGTGTATATGTGTATGTGTATATATACACACACACACACATATACATGTATATATTCATTTTCTGTTCTGTACTACCAAAAATAGATTTTGAAAACAAATGACAGGCAGAAGAATATCACAGATTCAAACACTGTGCTTTATCTATGTCCAGACAAAGCACAGCCTCCATTCACCTCCCGGCATTAAACTTCAAAACAATATGGACATAGACAGCAACAGAGAATGACTATAGACTGAACACACATCAGACACAGCAGGAATAGAAAGAGCAGGAAAATGCTGACGTTACTAGTGACATATTGTATTGTTTGCACATCTCCTTTAAACAGGCAATGGAAACTTATGACAAACCCAGACACACAGAGAGACAAAACTAAAGTACACGTCCGAACACTAATTAATTAAGTGCGGTTCTCAATACCTGTCCCTCACTTTCAAGCTGCCAGTTACGCTGCACAGCAGTACTCTTACCAACAGGTGTGTCGGGAGTGATACCCATACTCTGCAGCAGCGCCTCAGCCTCGCGCCGCTTCTTCTCCAGGTCCGAGTCATCCTGGGGGGGGGGCGCCTCCTTCTTCTGATCCGCCTGTGTGAACACAAGCCATAGCATTGCACCCCCACGTGGCACTTAACATTGGACAACTATCTAAAGACTTGCTCCACTGATGTGCTGTTGTCTGGCCTTGTCGAGTAGCTGACAAATATTAGTGTTTACCAGCAAACTAAAATCTAGTTCTCTTCAAAACGACAGATTGTAATTGTGTGACAATGGTGCAACTCAACAAGTCAGTTATGTATTCCACTCAGTGACTGATGACAATGAAATTCATACATTTGTTTTTGGGACATAGGTACTACAGCCCTTCCAGGCCTCAGCAACTGATACTGACCGCAGGGACTTTCTACTCTATCAGTTGATAGAAGTGCAACAAGACATGAAACCTACCAAGATGAAGACAAGGCTTTGGTTGGATGTACCTTTTGAAACAGTACGCATCAACCACACCCAGGGAGAGCAACCTTAGACAAACACACCACTACACTTCATAAACAGCCCTGAGAGATTCAGTAATTAAAGGGACCGTGGAATTGCATGTTTTGAGAACCTCGGCTGCTCGACTAATGGCAGCCTGTCGGTGTGTACTCACTTCTTTCTTTTTGCGCTCTTCCTCTTTTCGCTTCTTCTCCTCCCTGATCTGAGCGAGACGCTGCTTCTTTCGCTCCAACTCTGCCTTCAGCTCACTTTTGTCTGACATGGTGCCACACCTACAGGGACAGCAAAAGACAAATACAAATTAAGTTGGTATAAATACACGAATGAGAGCAACTATAGAATAAACACTAAACAACGGAAAGATCCCTGCAGCCGGGTAGAAAGGTTGCCATTATGACCAGAGCTGCTTGCGGGCTTTGTGCTATGAAGAAATGAAGCCAGTTTGACTGCTAAAAAGTGTGTACCCGATAAATATAATCTAGATCACAATATTTGATATGTTCTGATTACTTACTGGATAATCTGCAGCTTCAAGATAAAATTAAACATTGTTTATGAACACTGACATTTCTTGGTACAGGTGCCTTTATTGTGAGTCTTTTCTATAAAAATACAAATAAAATCGTATTCCTCTTAATATATTTATTTAATATATGTAATCAGCACATTATACAAACTCCACTGAAAAGCAGTAACCTATAAGCAAGACATGACTAAGCCTTCATTTAAATACAATACTGTAGGCTGTTTCTGTGGATGTGATTTTTCAGTCTACCCACAGCTGAAAAGGCTCAAGAGCACACTCTGCCGTCTGTACAGTGGAAGCGAGAGAATCGGCCTGTTTTTCCAGCCTGCCCATTGACAGAGTGCTCCAGTGACCAGGTGGTTTGTGGAGCACTTTACAGTGACACACAGTATCCCGTCTTAAAACCGCATTCAGGCTTCTTTGTCTGAAACGCCCAGCCTCCCACTAGAAAATAGACTCTGAAAGGATTAAATGCATTTTCTGAAGAGCGGTATTGTCTTTTCCCCAACTATAGTTAACATGGCTCTATCAGTAGACAGCATCTGGATTTGGCAAGAATCGCCTTTTCACCAAATACAATTCTTCGCGATTTGCTGAAATTGTGTCAACTTTAAAAATCAATAAACAAACTTTACTGTATGCATACACTCACACTATATATCTATATACATGACATTAGTTCTTTTTCATTTCTTCTCATTTCAAATTCGTAAATATTGCTTTACTAGAGAGTTCTGCAGTTGTACGTAACCAGGATCAGAAAACTGTTCATACCCAAGTGACTGTTCGCACCCCGTGAGAAAGAAGTCACAAAACAGTAGCACACATATTTCTCTCTCAGAATGATAAATTACTTTGAAAGCGAAACGATCATTTACAGCAATGGCTTACTATCTTCAATACATCATGATATTCGATTTGTATTTTATAAAGGGGGATTTTTAGACTGACTATGCTATAGATCAAATTGCACCCTGAAGAAGATAGCAAGTAACAGCACAAAATACTGAATCAAACCTCACAGCTCTATCTTTAAAAAGAGTGTGAAAACTAGGAATGTGTTTTGTGGAATTAAACACATCAATGCACCCGAGACAGTTAACCTGTTGTTACATTTGTTTATTTTTTGTTGCATTTTAGCCTTTAAAAAGTAACATGCTTGAACAGCATAAACAGAACAAATTGAACAGATTTGAAAATGATTTTGGTGAAATCCAGGATGTCAGCTGTGTACAGCACTATTAATAATGATATGGTCTTGCACAAGCAAAATATCCAACACACCAGTGTACACTAATAAAAACACCTTTCTGAACTGCACCCCTTACAGACCTGTGACTGCCCACAATAAGAAGTGTTAAAATACAGACTTCCCTTGGTGCTGTATCACAATAGCAATCCATTTCTCATTTTGGACGCCAAACACACACACACACACACACACACAAACTCACGATGTTAAGTAAACAGCTGCTATGTCACAAACTCATTCATAAAAACCAATCTCCCTCACACACCCGGAACCTGTGCAACAGTCTGACCGACAGCCAATGCATTCAAAATAGGGCAAAGAGGAGGAAGCTAAGGATTACCTGAAGGGGAACCTTTGCCCCCCCCCCCCAAATAATAAAGTCACCTCATATGAATACCCCACTGTGGGGGCTGTGGCTGCTGGGGGCACAAACCGCACAGCGCGTTCCAAAGCCATTCTCGAACCCCAGCACAGCCACAATGACGCACCTGCCTTTCATGTGACAGCAGCCCCGCACTGGGAAGCACGTCGGGCATTTTCGGTCGGGGGATCACAACACATTTTCAGCTTATGCGAATATAAGGAAGCGAACTCGAATATCGGCCCAATCCCATTAAACATAGTCTTACAATGCGGTGGATGTTAAGAGAACACCACTGTAGTGCAATGACCGAACGGTACTATAATATGTTGCTGGCAATGTACTGTGGTGGAGAAATACATTTACATCATTTAAGTGGCTGTTTTTGTGCACGATCGCTGTATTTATGCAGGGCTTCAGACATGATTCAAGGGCCCCACCCCGGTCAACACTAACTGTACCGGATCATAAGCGTCTCCTTCCACAGGGTGTGATTCTTCAGCCGGACAAAGGCGAAGCATGCACTAGAAGTTCAGTTCCTCAAATATCTTGATTCATCTCTTTCGGGTGAAATCGTTTCCGAGGAAAATAGCCAACTAAATTAGCATAGCTGAAAATGAATCTTTTGTTGTGAATAAATAAATAAATAAATAAATGCAGCCGATCTAATTCCGACACCGGCACGGCCTGCTCGGGATGTGCAGCTCTGACGAGTCAAATCATAAGCCGTGACATGTTTACTACACGCAGCGCATCTTTATCGTCGTCTGATGATTGTCATGCACGACTAGCGGCTGTCAATATGATGTTGAACTAACCTGAGAGAGTTCCTGTCTTTTATCCCCCAAACCGTGTAGCTCTTAATAATCTCCTCTGTCGTGTACACAAAGATGGAGAACAACTACGGTCGCCGCCGAGGGACATACAGGATAGAGTGGAACCGGATCGTGTCATATAGGTACTAGCGCGCCCCCGTGTGGCGTTAATCTATACTGCCGTTCAGTAGAGGAGACCGATTCATACCGAGTCTCTTGCTATATGACAATTCCATGTTGTATTTTCTGTAGAATCAAAACTTAAACGCTAGCTGGTGCATGCTGATTGACAGCTAGAGGGTTTAAAAGAAAGTAAGGTCTGTGTGCGGAAAAGCACACCATTACCTTGTCTATTTCCATCTCTGTGCAAGGGATCAAAAATACCCAAGTCTATTTTTACATAGGCATTTACAGATTGATATAACTGTTAATGTACAAAAGTAAAAAAACAACAACAACAACAAAAAAAAACCCATAATGAAATACATAAATAGATGTTGTCAGCTTTGTCTTCGTCACAGTTGTTAATGATGAAAACAATTGGTTTACCTCATGTCCTTTACTTCTACCTGTAGTGGAACTAACAATTGTATGATTCATTGTTACTGTAATCACAAATGCAATACATGTACAAGTCTTTAGGCATGTAACATCTTGCTGAATGCTCTGGCTCTTCAGGATATTTCATTTAAATCATTATTTTAATAATAAATAGCTACACAAAAGTGGAAATTCTAAATCAGAAAGCAAGCACAAAACAAGTGGAAAGAGGGAGTGGGAAGGGATCATATTTCCTGATACATCCATAGAAACCTGATATCTACCTGCAAAATAAGAACTGCTTAATTTTTAATTCCTTAAACAGAGTAAAACCAGCATCTTTTAATGATTAAACTGCCTTCTGTCACTACTGCTTTTGTGTTGAGAAAAATGTTTGAACTAGAGTCCAAGGCAATAGACAAAGTATTTCCATATAGTTGTTGTTGATGCTGCTTTTCATTTTAAGACACCATTTCCATTGGCAATGTTATTATCTTCTGAAGCCTTAATGCAAAAGCACCCCAGTATAAAAAGATGTCCACTGTCTACATGAATACCTGAACAGATTCATAGCCATTGATTAAAGAGATGAAAGGCAGAAGAGACTTCCTCCGTTTGCTCTCTTTTCTGACATAATAAAAATGCAAATGGCCAGATGTTATTTTAAGTATGCCATCACACTGGCATTGCAAGAGTCATATTCCTTCATTAAAATTCACTCCAGGATAAACATGCCAAAGTATTACCAAAGAGAAAAGGTTTCAGCCCTGCAACTGCTTATTGAAAGTAACCTTGGGGTCTTCTGACTGATTGAAATCCTAGGTGTTTTACCCGAGTCTGTGATGAACACATGGCTGTCTCTATTCTTCTAAAGAGAAGAGAGGTATTTTGTACCCCACCATTTCTCCTCCAGAAAATTCCAGTTGAGGGTTTTCATATCTTCTCTGATGATAAATAGAGCCATCTGTGCGTTCCTGGAATTGTAACGCAATTGATATTCCACATCAGTGCCGCCAGAATCATCTGCGTTTTTTGATGGCTACACTATCATGACTATGTCTTGTAAAACATATCTCATCACAAGTCAGCACAAGGAGAGATGTAAGAGATCATGAGTTTAAGTCACTTTAAGGTATACAAAACCTCAGCCAGTGTAACAACCTTTCATAGGTATTTTTATACATATACAGTTGTAGTCAGTTGATTCATTAGGTGATTCATTGATTATATGCAGTGGCAGGCAAATATTTACACATCATTTAGTTTTTTTCAGAACTTATGCTATAAGGCAATTCAACTAATTGTGCAATACTGCCCAAACAAAAACTTGAGAATATAAAGATGTGAAATTTGATAGAAGTGGCCACACATTAGTTCAGAGATGTCAACTTGAATGAGAAAAGATTACAAAAGAAGTCCATTAGATACTGGTAAGATATTTTAATTGCAATAACAAGTAACAAATAAAATCACCACCTTATGTGTACATACTGGTGTACTTTGAGAATATTAGATGAAGCTATAGGGAAAGCCATTCACATTGAGTCTTCTACAGCATTCAAATTAAAAATTCAAAGTAATTAAATCAAAGTGTGTGTCAAATGTAGTCAGAGCGAAAGCAAGCCATCAGACGATTTGATGGCATGTGTTGCTTGATTTGGATTTTTCTTACTTGTCAAAGATACAGAATTAAGATTCCTGAAACATTTGTTTTGATCAATTAAGATGGAAAGTAGATGCATTCTAATTCAATTACTCTGTCAGAGCACTTGACAGGAAAATTAAATGGAAATGAGGAAACTCAGGAGTTGAAATCATCTGGGATGCAGCGAGTGTGTCTCAGCATGAGGTTCCCCATGCCCCCAACATGATGAATAGAATTAACTTCATAAAATAGCACTGTTCAACTCATCCCTTCCTTTGTTATTGATTTATTTATTTGTACAATCTAACATTCACTCGTGGTAAGATGCTTGTCTTTATGGTCTAATGCTATGTTTACTGGAATTTAATACTGCACAATGAAGAGGATTCTCAATCAAGTGACAGCAAACAGCTTTGGATAAGTGATGTGCCAAAGATCTCCATTTAACTACTCCAAAAGTGATAAGATCCTAAAAGGCAAACCACCACGTTAATTGTCCTGGTTTGCTTTGTAGAGAATGGGAAGATTGTAAGGCCTACAGAATCAGACAGGGAAAAGTATAGTGTATGTAGGAGCATGAAAACAAGAATGATATGAATTAATACTCAATCAAGCATCACTGTTCTTCAATTTCAGCACAGAATGAAGGGTCGTTTCACAATCAAAGGACACTGATAAAGGATGCTGTTAAATGACTGGTTTATTAGCTTCAGTTAAATAGCTGCTAATCCTTTGCAACACATTATATTGCTTAATGTGTCTGGGTTAATAACAACAACAATAATCATAATCATAATAATCATATCTTAGATTGCATGACCAACATTGAGCTGGGGAACATTTGTTTCTTTGTTTGGTGATGTGGTGCAATTAACCAAATCATCTGTTGAATTACAAAGATAAGACCTGTACTGGAATTAAATTTAGAAGGACCCTAGAAGCTCTCCAGGTTAGAAGTTGTGCACATTCGCTATTACCTGTGTATTTCAAAATATTAGCATTACATATTGTCAGAACTTCACTAAGCGTGCTTAGTAACAGTATATCACCTAAATCACAGATGCAAACCTGAGATGCAATTCTGAATCTTTGAACACCACAAGTTTAAACACTATTACCTATTTACTATTACTCATACCATATTACTGTTTCTTTTCATTGATTAACATTAGCATCTCAATGGTTACCATTTGTTAAAAATTCTAATCGTAGCCTTAACTGTGCATATTATGAATTCTTCCTTCAAAGTAACAATCCACCGCGAGAAGTCCATATAGTACGATGAACAATAGGGAATGATTAGAGAACTATCCACATTATGCTGATTACGTTTCAAAGGGCTGAAAGTACTGCCATGACAGTGTCTCACCAATACAAACAATCTGTCTCTCAATGTGACAAATGAGAGATGGGGTTTAGCTGAATTTCAAACAGTTATTTCTTACACAGCGCATCTGTCTGCCCCTGAATATATTTACATGAATTCCAAACCTTTCTTTTTCATGAAAATGAATTGGTCTTTAAATCAGCGCCGGCTTAGTTCCTGGGAAAAGTGTTAAATTAACAGTTCACTGTATTTAGAGGTTGGTTAGAATGAAAACCCCAAAAGTTCGCATATCTACAGGCGTGGCGAAACACAGTAAAGTGTGTGGTGTACCGAGGTGTGTTATCTCTCCCTCTACTGACACACAGACAGGTGGTGTAGTTGTAACATAAGAAGTGGGTATTGGATATGTCCCAAAGATGAGACTACACTAATAGAAAACAATGTCTTGTCAACAAACAATACCATAATATGACATATATAAGAGTTATATATTATTGAATTTGAAGATTGGGCACTCAATCTCACAATGGGTATTACCATTTGTTATTTTAATGACAGTGAACATGTCTACCAAAAAATAACAACTAACTCATCAATGAAGTAACATATAAAACACACTTATTTACCTTTAGACAACAGCACATTACATATGAGAAAATCACCAGTAAACATGTTTTTCCTGTATAGAATGTTAACGATTATCTTTCACAAGAGGCCCTTCCTTTGATACCTGACTTAGACTTAAGCACAAGTAACTGGAATGTTTGTTGATAGGAAATGTATGTCAAATACCATGTTATTTTATTATATATACATCATTTATGGAATACAGTTGTAGCAATTTGTGCTGGTCAGGCAGTAACTTCACTTCTGCGAAGATATGGATATATAGATATAT
Organism: Amia ocellicauda; assembly: GCF_036373705.1. Classification (NCBI taxonomy): domain Eukaryota; kingdom Metazoa; phylum Chordata; class Actinopteri; order Amiiformes; family Amiidae; genus Amia; species Amia ocellicauda. The sequence goes on along the minus strand of NC_089865.1, from coordinate 12,289,035 downwards.
ATTCTGTATTTGCCCTAATAGACGCGCAATGCACAAAGGCAAGACCCTTTGCATGCACATCTGTTAAGTACGAAATCCCCAAATTCAATTTTTTCCCAGAAAGTCATGATTTTGGCACATTTATGTATATTTAATCATTTGAACATTATGACAATATTAGTCTGTTTTACCGATCACGAAAAAATAACACATGTACATTACTTTCTTCTTTTACCGTGTAATACTGGAATATCTATCAATGGTGACCAAGTTTATTTCTTGCCTATGAGGCAAGAACCAGCCTGAGAACCAGAAATCGGCGAACAGGTACTATTTTATGTGAAATAGGTTAGTGTTAGTCAGAGTGCTTTTTTTTCTAGTCCATTTAATGTGCTGATGTGTATGTATGTAGTTCATTAATTGATAGTCCTGATGCAGTGGGTGACATAGTCAGTGATTACGTATTCCTGTTTATGTCATGTTCTTACTTTAAATACAAGTTTAAGTAAAACTTATTTTATCAAATACATTGTGTTACATTACAATACATTAATTGAATCTGTTCACATTACATGAGCAACAATAACCTTGAGTCAGGCTCCCAAAAAATAGAAATTCACAAAGAAAAATTAAAACAAAATAGGATATCGAGGGGGAATAAAAATCAAAATGAATTCATAAAAATAAGGGGGTTGCACGTCTGTTGGGGGGTGCGTGTCTATTAGGATGAATACGGTATACACTCACCTAAAGGATTATTAGGAACACCTGTTCAATTTCTCATTAATGCAATTATCTAACCAACCAATCACATGGCAGTTGCTTCAATGCATTTAGGGGTGTGGTCCTGGTCAAGACAATCTCCTGAACTCCAAACTGAATGTCTGAATGGGAAAGAAAGGTGATTTAAGCAATTTTGAGCGTGGCATGGTTGTTGGTGCCAGACGGGCCGGTCTGAGTATTTCACAATCTGCTCAGTTACTGGGATTTTCACGCACAACCATTTCTAGGGTTTACAAAGAATGGTGTGAAAAGGGAAAAACATCCAGTATGCGGCAGTCCTGTGGGCGAAAATGCCTTGTTGATGCTAGAGGTCAGAGGAGAATGGGACGACTGATTCAAGCTGATAGAAGAGCAACTTTGACTGAAATAACCACTCGTTACAACCGAGGTATGCAGCAAAGCATTTGTGAAGCCACAACACGTACAACCTTGAGGCGGATGGGCTACAACAGCAGAAGACCCCACTGGGTACCACTCATCTCCACTACAAATAGGAAAAAGAGGCTACAATTTGCACAAGCTCACCAAAATTGGACAGTTGAAGACTGGAAAAATGTTGCCTGGTCTGATGAGTCTCGATTTCTGTTGAGACATTCAGATGGTAGAGTCAGAATTTGGCGTAAACAGAATGAGAACATGGATCCATCATGCCTTGTTACCACTGTGCAGGCTGGTGGTGGTGGTGTAATGGTGTGGGGGATGTTTTCTTGGCACACTTTAGGCCCCTTAGTGCCAATTGGGCATCGTTTAAATGCCACGGCCTACCTGAGCATTGTTTCTGACCATGTCCATCCCTTTATGACCACCATGTACCCATCCTCTGATGGCTACTTCCAGCAGGATAATGCACCATGTCACAAAGGTCGAATCATTTCAAATTGGTTTCTTGAACATGACAATGAGTTCACTGTACTAAACTGGTCCTCACAGTCACCAGATCTCAACCCAATAGAGCATCTTTGGGATGTGGTGGAACGGGAGCTTCGTGCCCTGGATGTGCATCCCACAAATCTCCATCAACTGCAAGATGCTATCCTATCAATATGGGCCAACATTTCTAAAGAATGCTTTCAGCACCTTGTTGAATCAATGCCACGTAGAATTAAGGCAGTTCTGAAGGCGAAAGGGGGTCAAACACAGTATTAGTATGGTGTTCCTAATAATCCTTTAGGTGAGTGTATGTATATAACATATATATATATCTATATACAGAAGAGTGACAAATTAAAGGAAAAACCTGAATAAATGAGTGGAGGAACACAAAGAATACAGATGCCTCCAAACAGGTGTACTGCATGATATAATTAAGCAATTAACACCCAATCATGCTCTATGGCATGTATGCAAATGCTGAGCAGGCAAAGTTGACCTCGATTTTGGATCAAGATGGCAAGAGGAAAGGATCTAAAGTGACTTTGAAAGAGGGGTCATTATTGGGGCACTAATGGCAGGAGCTTCAGTCACAAAGACGCTCAACTGGCTAGTGTTCTTTTCATGCCCCCCCGGTGTAAATTGGGCTACAAAATGCATTTTACTCACATTTTCAAGCTTTTTTTCGGGAGGGTCCCAATATGCACTTAAGCCGATTTTGGTATGGTTCTCCTCAGAATGGCAGGGCCTGGTGCAGGGCCTAATATCTATTAGCTGGCTTTTGAGCGTGAGCGATTGCTTCCAGCAATTGAGCTAAGCTAATTAAATGCTAAATTCAAATTCCTTCAAGCAGGACCCACAAAATTATAAAGGTATCCATGCATTCAACTCTGGGTAAGTAAGAAATCAGGCTAAAATGCCAAAATACCAAAGTATCCCTTTAAGTAAAGCAGCATTATAGGTCTGGATTACTAGCCTTGGGGGATTTATAGATTTAAAAGGGCTGGTGTTAGTAAACCAGGAAACAGGACCATCCCAGCAGAATGAGGGGGGGCTGGAGCACAGCGGGGGCACCGGACCCCCACACTGGGGACATGCTGCAGTAAGCTCTTCACCCCCATCATCACAGTCAGCACCATTTTCTCAATTTCAAAATTCTAGAATTTTAAAGCTGACTACTTTTTCCAAATGTTTGTTGTCTCGCATAAATCTTATCTAACGTGTCTGATGCTGGATTGTAATATAGACCCACACTTGCATGCGCCGACACAACCGCCGTACATACTCATAGTAAGCATTTACACATATTGATATTCACATTAAGGATAATGTAGGAATGGAGGAGCTGAACATGCAGTGCCACTCCAGAGGAGGATAGAAGAAGGAAGAAGCACATCAGGGGATGGGAATTGATTATTGAACTTCTATTCTGCCCACCAGGCATTCATGTTGTTTCAGCGCAGGGCCTGAAAGGAGGGACTGAAGAACTAAATTTCACATTTCTTGAGTTTTAAAGCTGACTGTGTTTCTCTGTTACTGTTTGTACCTGGCAAATGCTGACACAGCCTTTCTCAACAGTATAGTTTTTTTCTATAATTCCAAATTATTGCTATCTTATCTCTAAAGGCCTTATGAGTTATGAAGAACTCCCTTTGATAATATATTTAGTTAAATTAAGACAAATAAAATATTTAAAGAAAATAGATTTCACAATATCAATGGTTACTATAATACTTGAATGAATACCTGCAATAAAATAAAAGGACAATGCATCTTGTTTGTCAATTAACACATCAATGACAAGTCTTACCTGCTTTTCAGTAATATCTAGGTAAACTTGAAACTTGAAAATATTCTATCTTGAAGTTAGAAAATCAGAAAGCATTTTCTGTCATTAATAGTTATAACAGGGGGAAAAAAATGATGTACATGTGTAATCAGCGACATCCACTTCAATTAATCTATAATTATTTAAATGCATTTCCTTCAATTTCCAAATACTTATTTACGTATCTATTACATTATTTGTTTTGCATTCATAATGGTGCACTATCCTGCCTCATTTCCACGCTCTGTTACAGCTGGGAAATTTTGAAACAACTAAATAATATAGGCCTGCAAGCTACAAGTCTGACAGCTGTTTGAAATTGATACACATCCGCCTAAATCTTCATAGAGCTCATCCTCTCCTTTTCCATCTCCGAATGGCACATTCACTCTCACTTCCGTCTCTGTAAACAGATACTCTGATCCACATCATTATTTTGCCAAAGACTTATGCTGTAACATATCAAAAATGCTAACAATTGGGTAAAGGCCCTAAGGAAAAATAAATAACATTTTTTAAAGTAGTGAATTACAGAGAATAATACAAATACAAATAATTATAATAATAATGTAATAGGAAATAACTCTAATGCTGAGTACTTTCCACTAATCACTCTAATTGCTTGTTTTCTCATGAGAATGTTTCATGGAATGGCAATTTATTGGCAAACCTAAGTATGTCATGCACATAGATAAACAGGATTTCACCTCTAAATTGTGTGTGTAAAACTGTATTCCTGCTTCCTGTTGCCTCATTCTGCTTCATTGCCCAAGTCACAATCTCTTAACAAACAAAATTAATGTTAAACAAAAAAAATAAAAAAAATATATATATATATATATATATACACTCACCTAAAGGATTATTAGGAACACCTGTTCAGTTTCTCATTAATGCAATTATCTAACCAACCAATCACATGGCAGTTGCTTCAATGCATTTAGGGGTGTGGTCCTGGTCAAGACAATCTCCTGAACTCCAAACTAAATGTCTGAATGGGAAAGAAAGGTGATTTAAGCAACTTTGAGCGTGGCATGGTTGTTGGTGCCAGATGGGCCGGTCTGAGTATTTCACAATCTGCTCAGTTACTGGGATTTTCACGCACAACCATTTCTAGGGTTTACAAAGAATGGTGTGAAAAGGGAAAAACATCCAGTATGCGGCAGTCCTGTGGGCGAAAATGCCTTGTTGATGCTAGAGGTCAGAGGAGAATGGGCCGACTCATTCAAGCTGATAGAAGAGCAACTTTGACTGAAATAACCACTCGTTACAACCGAGGTAAGCAGCAAAGCATTTGTGAAGCCACAACACGTACAACCTTGAGGCGGATGGGCTACAACAGCACAAGACCCCACCGGGTACCACTCATCTCCACTACAAATAGGAAAAAGAGGCTACAATTTGCACAAGCTCACCAAAATTGGACAGTTGAAGACTGGAAAAATGTTGCCTGGTCTGATGAGTCTCGATTTCTGTTGAGACATTCAGATGGTAGAGTCAGAATTTGGCGTAAACAGAATGAGAACATGGATCCATCATGCCTTGTTACCACTGTGCAGGCTGGTGGTGGTGGTGTAATGGTGTGGGGGATGTTTTCTTGGCACACTTTAGGCCCCTTAGTGCCAATTGGGCATCGTTTAAATGCCACGGCCTACCTGAGCATTGTTTCTGACCATGTCCATCCCTTTATGACCACCATGTACCCATCCTCTGATGGCTACTTCCAGCAGGATAATGCACCATGTCACAAAGGTCGAATCATTTCAAATTGGTTTCTTGAACATGACAATGAGTTCACTGTACTAAACTGGCCCCCACAGTCACCAGATCTCAACCCAATAGAGCATCTTTGGGATGTGGTGGAACGGGAGCTTCGTGCCCTGGATGTGCTTCCCACAAATCTCCATCAACTGCAAGATGCTATCCTATCAATATGGGCCAACATTTCTAAAGAATGCTTTCAGCACCTTGTTGAATCAATGCCACGTAGAATTAAGGCAGTTCTGAAGGCGAAAGGGGGTCAAACACAGTATTAGTATGGTGTTCCTAATAATCCTTTAGGTGAGTGTATATATATATATATATATATATATATATATAAAAAACTGCAAGTATTCTTTAGACTTCTATTCCCACCACCTTATGGGCAATAAGAAACATTCTGCATTACAGGATGTTAAACCAAATGGAAAATGTAGGTCTTACAAAGCAGGTCCATGGCTTGTTAACAATAATCACCCTGTATGACGTTTGACTGACCCACTTTGGCAACATGTATGGGTTTAGCAGGCAGGTTTCATGTGTACAAACACAATAGCAGATGTAAGATTCTCTTTTTACAATATCAGGTGCTGTCAGGTCCCAGCATTGTTTTTCAGAAGTGAAAAACCTGAAAGGGTATGCAGCACAGCATGATTTTTGACAGTACTATAAAGGATAGCTCCAGTGCATGTCACTTTGTGCAGCTCGACATGTAGACCACTGCCATTAGAACAGATAAAAGTAAATGGGTGACCTACATCTGGCTTGAAGAAGAAATTTCCATCGTAGTTGTCATTTAGGATCTTTTCAAGGCTCCTTTTAATTTTGCCTTTCATTTTCATTTCAGTGGATTAAATTGGATGTATTTAAAGTGAAAATAAAAATCATTATAATAGGGGGAAACAGTATCTGTGCAATATGGATTCTACCTTTTTTGTCTATCTTTATGCTTGTATTCAGGGCACCATACTCAATGGTGCATTAAACATAATCTGCACGTCTTACCACAAATGTTGAAAAATATATTTATAAATCCATGTAGTGCAGGCTATTAAAAAGTGAAGGCGTCACTGGCACAAGAGTGTGATTGGAGTTCTAAAAAATCTTCCTCAGATGGCGTGTCCCTAATTAAGTTGAAATATCTATAAAAGGATTTTTGAGGTAGCAGAGGTGGATGGCTAAAGGAGTTGTCACCTCATTTACAATAGTTTTGTTTTACAAAGGAAGACACTATAATTTCCACTTTGAAATAGCAGATAACCTTTATTAATACAGGAACGTTTATTCTCTGTAATTCTAAAGAAAGATGAAATTAGTACCTTTATTTCTGTTATTGGTCTTCCTTCTCACAATCGTGTGTGCTGAATCGTCTCCTGAAGTGAGGGAGAAGGAAAAACGGAAGTTAGATATCCATAAACCTAGGGTAAGTAAAGAATGGATTGTGTTTAAGAAAATGCAATACATGTGGCAGTATATTCTCTCTGTATGGTACACTGTGGTTCACACAACTTTTAGAAGTAACGCAAAAGTTCTGTTTGGAATATAAAATTCAGCTCTATTGTATTGAAGATTAAATGTTAGTTTCATTTGGCTGCCAGGGCTTTATAGCAATAATAGTACGCATTTTTAACTTTTGAATGCTTTATCTGTCTTTGACCATTAGTATGTTAATAAAAGACTGAGAGTATTGAATATTCATTGCAGTTAAAGTCAATGTTTTCTGCAGCTTCCAGATAGCCTATGTATGTGTGGTGGATCAAGGTGCTGATGTGGCCAGGTTCTTTGCGGTCTATGTATTTTGGCATCTGTAAATGCAGTTCCTGGAGACATTTTCCTTTTCCAGCTTCAGGTTGGGACCCAGTGGTTGTGCTGCAACATCCACAGTGAACGGGAATCACAGGGGCCACTTCTCAGAGCCAGGTCCCGGGGGCCAGGAATGAGTGACTTCCTGGGATTGATGGGACGAAGGGCAATAAAGAGGATGGGAGGTAAATTGAAATCCAAATTTGAATCAAGTTACAAGAAGCTTTTCGTATTAACTTTTGTTTAATAAATTAGGAATAAATATGAAAATAACAATTAGTAATAAGAATGTTTATTTCATTTTCTTGGCATTGCAATGAGTGTCCAACATTGTGCTGCAGTGGACTCCATCAGCACCTCTCTCTATGTAATATGCTCTCAACTCCCTCTTGTGGATTAATTCCTATCATTGTTGGGTGTTTGGCTGACCTGATAGGCCCTTGTGTAGCACCACTGAATAAACACTGAACATCATTTCAGATATTCTCTCACATCTTTTCAGATTACCTCAGCATGTGTTGATATGAAAATATCCATTCAATTCCCAGATGGTACACACATTAGACCTCAGAATGGTTGATCTTTTCAGGTGTGTGTCCTTCTGATATTTGCTTTTCCTCTTCATATTATTTATGGAATAGTATTTTAATGTGTTAATGAAAAGTATCCTGAACAAAGCAAGTATCTAGATAAAGGTCAGATTGTGTCAGTACAGTGAACCTGAGGGATATTTAGATTTAGTCAACTAACTATGTTAGATGTTACTGAACTCTCATCAAATATGAACAGCATCCCTGAGGAACTGACTTTAATAGAATATGCCCGTAGAAACCATTTTGCTTCCTCACAACATAAAACCTAACCGCTAAAGGTCCCCTTGTGCTGGAAAATTCTGCCTCACATTTTTATGAGCTAAGACCAGTCAATAGTTAAAATGCTTTTAAAATACTTCAATTGAGGACTGTTTTCTTTTCTTGTTATTGGTTTCAAACATACAGACACATGTATGTCTTCAGATTGGGGATAGCTGGGGATAACACCCTTGCTGATTATTTAATCAAACAGAACCACAAATAAATACATTTTTACAAATAAATACATTTATTTCACATTCATGTTTCTTCTCTGGGTGAGCTTGTGAGATGATTTTTCATACCCCCCTTTGGAAAGATTTACAACCCTGTTTTGTTAAATAATGGCTGATTCTATTTATAAATAGCCATCATTATGACAAATAACATGAATTACAATCTGTTTTCTCTTCAAGCAATCCACAGGTTACAAGCTCGGAGGGAAGGCAAAAGTAAGTTTTTGTTTTTTTTTCTCTCTCAAGTGATCCGTCTGTAAAATGAACATACTGATTACTGATTATGAAAACAAATCAGCTAATGTATTTCTCTGGGGACAGTGGACTTCATCCTAGTGCAGTATAAACATTTATAATTAAACCCCATGACCAGTTTTACAAAGCCATACTTGTATAGGTATGAAGGATGATTTTTGTGAAATTCATCGGTCTTACAAAATGTTTGGATTTTTTTTTATGTATAAATGTATTCCTCCTCTTTCTTCAGGATTTATGGATGACATGTTTATTGGGCTGATGGGAAAGAGGGACACAGATGCGGGTAGATATATTTATTAATAAAGCAGAATGTAATTATAAATCGAAAGGACTGGACTTCCAATTACCTTCCAATCATAATTTTCATTCCTTTTTCAGAAACTCCAGCAATGGACATTTACCACAGCTGAAGCTATGATTACAGTTTGGAGATTAAACTGAATCTCCTATTTCTGAAGTATAGTACATATGCCAATTAGAGTGAAAAATACATTGTCAAATACTGTCTTCAGAGAGTTATCATCGTTCACAGATGTATGTATAGCTGTATTATGTTTGTATTCATTGCAATTGCCACTCAAATGCAATATAACTTCTGTGTGTCTGGTTAAATCCAGTGTAAACTCTATTTTGTAAGATACTTTTTTAATGAAAGATGTATGAAGCATTGCACAAACACATGATCATGCAACAAACAACTACACGTATTAACACAAAATACGAGAAGACAAAAGGAAGATGCCAAGTTTAATTCATTATTATACCATTGCTTTTTAATAAAATACTAAATCCAGCATAATAAAATATAGTGCCATCTATGTTATGCATTAAATTATAAATATTCTAAGGATGCTATCAGTTACATTCATGTAACCTTATGAATATTTCCCAAAATAAAGCAATTATAATGCACTTCAAAATTACTTTTCTTGAACAGTGATGTAAACATTTCTTCTCCAACCTTAAGACCTGAAATCACGTTTTCTAGGTTTATATATGTGCTCCTACAATTTGTGCTAAAAGCTCCTTCTAGTTAATGAAAATGATGTTTGCTCTACCTAAATAATGTTTTCTGTCATACAAAGTGAGATACATATCCTGTAAGACTGCATTAAGAAACAAGCTCAAAATAAGTATAAAATGTACCATCATATACTTTATAGTAAATTAACTATAAAGCTACCATGACCTCTTCTCCTTATTACAACTTTCTTAAAACATTAAAAACAACATCCAGCAATCGCCATGATTTCCCTTCCCTTTCTTCTTAAAAGTATATAAACAAACATAATATATATTATCCTAATACGTAAGGCAGTTGTTTGTGTAAGGCTCTACAGATTTAAGACATTTTAACCTGGAATGCATTTTTTCTTTGGAATTCTTCTTAAAAACAAATAAACATTGTATAATATATAATACAAATAGTTCAGTTCAATGGTTCAGTCTATTATTATTATTATTGCTGTGTGTTGTTGTTTTCTTAGACATAAACTGATCTTTTTTGGCATAAAAAATAAGTGCAAAACTTGAAATTCTTCTCACTTGAGTTAGTCACTTGAGGGTTGCGCAAAAGGCACGGACTTATTTATTGCTATTCCAGTACATTTCAGAAAATAACAAAAGTTTAAAGACAATTCAGTAACCATAGGAATGGGTTCAGAAAACAAGGTGAATCATGAGTAACAAAAAGAGTAATACCATATTGATTTTCAGAACAATGGACAGAAAGCAATAAAGGACTAAGGTGTTTGTGGAAACTTTTCACAGGAAACATTTCTGAAAATTAAGTTTACTTCCCTTCAGCTGCAGAATATGGCATTTTCCTTCAGAAAGCAGTATTCTGCCTCACATGGTGGACCTTTGCCCTGCCTCATCCAGTTTCCAGTTCCTCTTGCGGGCCTCCATGCTGGACTCAGGGTTGTGTACGTCTGTGGCTCCACAACCAGCCAGGGAGAGCTCCTGCTTAGCGCCGTTACTTCCTCCACCATTGGACTGCCTGGAGCCGGGGGCCTGGTCAGTGGGCCGCTTCCACGAGGGCCGAGTGGCTATCCAGAGAGTTAGGGCCCCGAACAGCATGATCAGCACACCCAGCACATTGACAAAGGTGGCCTCTGGAGGGGAGTGCTTGTACTCAGGCTTCTTTCTGAAGAGCAAACTAAAACAAGTCATCACACACATACAGCTGTTGTGAACAGTAAACTCTAAAAAGACAGGATAAGGAAGATGAACAGTATTTATTTGTCTATATGAATCATAAAAAGCACAATTTCAAGTGCAGGCTGTGGATATTCTCAGCAACACCTGTAAAGAGACATGTAAATTCACTGACAAACCAGAACATCTTGTATAAAGAACCTTTGTGTAATGCTTTGGCATACTCCTCAAATACTTACAGGCCAAAAATAAGCTTTTCAGTGATTCCCATCAAGGCGCTGGCAATAACAGTAGCAAAGATGAAAAGGCCACTGTATACATGTATGGGCATGAACACAGCTCTGAGGTACGCAGACGTGATTGGAAGCAGGTAGATACAGAGACCTAGAAAAAGCTGGAGACACAAAATACAGTGCCATTTTAGGGAATACACTGTTAGATTTACAAACAACATTTCTTCTGCAACCACATTATGCACACTAGGGGGTATCAAAGCATCATTTTCACAGGCATACATACATCTGTATGATATATATATATATATATATATATATACACACACAGTGAGGGAAAAAAGTATTTGAGCCCCTGCTGATTTTGTACATTTGCCCACTGACAAAGAAATGATCAGTCTATAATTTTAATGGTAGGTGTATTTTAACAGTGAGAGACAGAATAACAGCAAAAAAATCCAGAAAAACACATTTCAAAAAAGTTATACATTGATTTGCATGTTAATGAGGGAAATAAGTATTTGACCCTTTCGACTTAGTACTTGATGGCAAAACCCTTGTGGGCAATCACAGAGGTCAGACGTTTCTTGTAGTTGGCCACCAGGTTTGCACACATCTCAGGAGGGATTTTGTCCCACTCCTCTTTGCAGATCCTCTCCAAGTCATTAAGGTTTCGAGGCTGACGTTTGGCAACTCGAACCTTCAGCTCCCTCCACAGATTTTCTATGGGATTAAGGTCTGGAGACTGGCTAGGCCACTCCAGGACCTTAATGTGCTTCTTCTTGAGCCACTCCTTGGCTGTGTGTTTTGGGTCATTGTCATGCTGGAATACCCATCCACGACCCATTTTCAATGCCTTGGCTGAGGGAAGGAGGTTCTCACCCAAGATTTGACGGTACATGGCCCCGTCCATCGTCCCTTTGATGCGGTGCAGTTGTCCTGTCCCCTTAGCAGAAAAACACTCCCAAAGCATAATGTTTCCACCTCCATGTTTGACGGTGGGGATGGTGTTCTTGGGGTCATTCCTCCTCCTCCAAACACGGCGAGTTGAGTTGATGCCAAAGAGCTCGATTTTGGTCCCATCTGACCACAACACTTTCACCCAGTTCTCCTCTGAATCATTTAGATGTTCATTGGCAAACTTCAGACGGGCCTGTACATGTGCTTTCTTGAGCAGGGGGACCTTACGGGCGCTGCAGGATTTCAGTCCTTCACGGCGTAGTGTGTTACCAATTGTTTACTTGGTGACTATGGTCCCAGCTGCCTTGAGATCATTAACAAGATCCTCCCGTGTAGTTCTGGGCTGATTCCTCACCGTTCTCATGATCATTGAAACTCCACGAGGTGAGACCTTGCATGGAGCCCCAGACCGAGGGAGACTGACAGTTATTTTGTGTTACTTCCATTTGCGAATAATCGCACCAACTGTTGTCACCTTCTCACCAAGCTGCTTGGCGATGGTCTTGTAGCCCATTCCAGCCTTGTGTAGGTCTACAATCTTGTCCCTGACATCCTTGGACAGCTCTTTGGTCTTGGCCATGGTGGAGAGTTTGGAATCTGATTGATTGATTGCTTTTGTGGACAGGTGTCTTTTATACAGGTAACGAGCTGAGATTAGGAGCACTCCCTTTAAGAGAGTGCTCCTAATCTCAGCTCGTTACCTGTATAAACGACACCTGGGAGCCAGAAATCTTGCTGATTGATAGGGGATCAAATACTTATTTCCCTCATTAATATGCAAATCAATGTATAACTTTTTTTAAATGCGTTTTTCTGTTGTTGTTTTTTTTACAAAATCAGGAGGGGATCAAATACTTTTTTCCCTCACTGTATATATACACTGATCAGCCATAACATTATGAGCACTGACAGGTGAAGTGAGTAACACTGATAATCTCGTTATCATGGCACCTGTCAGTGGGTGAGATATATTAGGCAGCAAGTGAACATTTAGTCCTCAAAGTTGATGTGTTAGAAGCAGGAAAAATGGGCAAGCATAAGGATCTGAGCGACTTTGACAAGGGCCAAATTGTGATGGCTAGACACACAGTGCATCACAGTTTGTTGCGTATGGGGCTGCATAGCAGCAGACCAGTCAGGGTGCCCATGCTGACCCCTGTCCACTGCCGAAAGCGCCTACAATGGGCACGTGAGCATCAGAACTGGACCACAGAGCAATGGAAGAAGGTGGCCTGGTCTGATGAATCACGAGTTCAAGGTGTTGACTTGGCCTCCAAATTCCCCAGATCTCAATCCAATCGAGCATCTGTGGGATGTGCTGGACAAACAAGTCCGATCCATGGAGGCCACACCTCGCAACTTACAGGACTTGAAGGATCTGCTGCTAACGTCTTGGTGGCAGATATCACAGCACACCTTCAGAGTTCTAGTGGAGTCCATGCCTCGACGGGTCAGGGCTGTTTTGGCAGCAAAAGGGGGACCTACACAATATTAGGCAGGTGGTCATAATGTTATGGCTGATCGGTGTATAGTTTCGATACAACTATTATTTGCCTACTTTCTTTGTGCAGACAGCATACAGACAACAGGCTTGCACACCTGTGAAACTGTCCAGATTTTCCCATAAATACTACATCATTGGTCCAACCCATCTAACAGAAAAACCACCCAGCACTGCAACCTTACAACTCACCAGCAAACAACAAAACTCATGCACTCCTAGTCCTACATTAATATACACGGCAAACGTAACCCACAATTTCATGCACCGATGTGACTCTGTCTAGACAGAATAACTCCCACCCACCACCCCAAGGAAAACTGCTCAACTCGCATCCTATTACTTGATAATGAAGCATTTGTTTAAACCACAGGCAGAACAATGTGGTTTAAGAAAATCAGACAGATGCTTCTGTCTCCATAGATGCTTGAGGGTTATTATTAAGAATGAGGTGTCCCTTTATAGGAGTAATTTAATCCCTCATGTGTGACACAGAAGGTGTGGGACAAGGTCTGCAGGAGAGTCCAATCACTGTTTTACATTCTCTAGCACCCAATTCCCCTTAAGACTATTTGCATTTACGCATCTTGAACTTTCTATCATATTAAGGGTCTGCTGACTTGGTCTGGAGTTTAGGAAAGAGAAGTTTATGCACTTCTCAGTAAGTGTTTATTTGCTAAAGAGCTTCTCCTCCCATTCTGCATACTTCATCTGATTGCAATGTCGAAATAATTCACAGATCTTATGCAACATTTCTTGTGTATTTCTCCATATAGCACAAAACAAAATTCCACAGCACTCACCTGCAGAGTGTAGAGTATGACTGCAGCCAGGCCCACCCAGCTGTGCAGGCTGTACATGTTGGGAATACTCTGCTTGTTGTGAAAATCAAAGACTGCCACCATGGAAATGACGGCAATGATGAAGGCCAGGGTGTTCAAGCCAGCGTGAATGAACTTCATCATCAATTTACTGCACTTCCACGTCCATGGTAACCTAAACACCACAATAGCTACAAGAAAAAGTCCCAATCATGTTCAAGGTTGAGCTGCATTAGGACAGAAGATCCCCAAAATCAAGCAGCACTCACTATAATTGCACACCACAGCTGTCTTGACCTGAAGAGAGACTTATGCTCAATAAGTCTGTACTTTACATTAAGAGTACAGTAAATGAAAATCCAATTTTTAACACGCATTTTTCTGTGATTTGTTTTTACTGCAGTTGATATATTCAAGTATTTAGTTTTCAAGTGGCACATTATGTGAAGGAATGCATGGTGCCTCTTAAACCCCAGGGGGTCCTCTAACCACATCTTAAAACTGTTTCTAAAATACATACATAAATCAGCCTGTAAAACTGCCTAACTGTTAAGCATTGGCTGTGCATAATAATGTGAGCAAGATATTTGGATTCATTTAGTAATTATAAATGGATTTATTATTTATCAGTTTATAGGTATTTGGTATTCCTGCTTAATTCCATTATTCTAAGGTACTCTTAAGAGCAGGAGACCTAAATTAAAGTAAAAACGTTTAGTACAATCGTTAACTTTGTAACTTGGCGTGTTTTATCCAAGTCTGTGCCAGCGCCAAGAAAACTTCCCAAACTGCCACATACGTTTGTTTTTTTTAATTATTATCATTATAAAGCATGCCATTTTCATGCATATCACGTTGAGAAACGAAATGCGTGCCAATAACAGAGCGCATTCATATCATGTCGCGTTTGGCAAACACGTCTGCATGGGGGGGAAACAGAGACGCACAACTTTCTCCTCACCGATGCCTTGGATGAAAATAAATCCGGTCACGATCAGAAGTGGGTGCCAATTGAACTCGGCCAGTCCTCCATCCCACGCAAGACCCTCTTTGAAGAAGAGCACCCATCGCAGGACGAAGACAATGGCGACGAAACCAACGGACAGCAACATGAACAGGAAAAACAGAAACTGCGTGTAGTTCTCCATGGCCGTCTAGGAAAGAGCTGGAAAGAGCTGGAAAGAGCGGAAAAAGTGAACGACTTCCTCGGGAGAGCAGGGCAGCCAGCGCTGGTGCGGGGGGGATGGGTTACCTTTCATCTGGTTTGACTCAATTGTATCTTCCCGTCGGTTTATTGACGACCTTAGGCGTTACTTCAGCCAGTTAGCTAGTCTTATCACGACTGCTCAGTATTGAACTAATTAAGAGGACAGAAGGAGATCATTCAAAACAGGGCAGTCTTACGCAAGTCTTATATAACTATGTCCTTTGTTTAGGGCTTTAAACGTTTTTTAAATAAATAATTTGCATTGCAGAGGGAACTGGCTACTGTAACAGTATTGGGAACCCACGTCGGATAAAGGACTACAGTTTCATTCGTGCGTGATAAAAAAAAATAATGATTTTTAATTACTGTTCTATTCATGTTATTCTTCGAAAATACGTTTACAGTGATAGCCATATGCTTTTTTTTTTTTTTTTTTTTGCTTAATGTGCTTCATATAATACACCCCATGGTAAAACACCAACATTAAAAAGCAATGTTCTCTTTAATATTAAAATAAAAGCCCTGATTTAAAACTCTTTAGTTGATTATTGCACATATAATGTACCTCTTGTATACATAATGTTTTATGATTTGAATCCCCATAGTATTAGTAATAGCTAATGAAACTTAAAAATAAATGTTACTTGGTACTCATACTTTTTGTCACTGTTAAAAGGTACCTTTTATGACAAAATAATACAGGGGAGACGCACTGGCTACTGTATGTACCCTCCAAATCACTAAACATGATGTACAGAAACAAAAATCTAATTTTGGAGGTAAACCAGATCCATAGCAGTAGAGCTTTTAGTGCTTATGTTACTCATAGGTTTGTCTGACTGTTCATTAAGAGTTAAATCAATATACAAATAACAAGTTGTGGCAAACAGTGAAATGACATCATGAAATCTGGGGGATGCTCTTGTCAGGGAGATAACTACTGATATGTAAGGAGATATATTCCAGGTTTCCAGCAGTACACAATATGTCAGCAATATCTTAAATTTGGTATGTATAGCAAAAGAACTGCGAAGGAGTTAGTGATTATTAGAATGCATGAAGAATAATAATAGTACTATTAATAGTAAAAGATCTTTCAAGATAACAAGACTTGGCACATTTTCACAAGCAGACAAACTGAAATAATCCTTAATATTTTATTTACAAATTATATAAAACTGCTATTACCATGTGCACTTGGTTTGTCATGGTACACTGCATTTGCTGGGAAACAATACTTAAAGTGGAATGTGTGCTTTGTAGGTTTTCTAAGCACCAGCTGAGCACCAATAAATAACCGAGATTCCTTTGCTATTCTGTGTCTTCTTGGCAGCGGGTCACTTTGTAGATATGGCAGCGGAAGTTGCGGTTTTTCTCCTGTTCAATGTGGACAATGGTGTCACGGTCAAAGAACAATTCATGGCTGTAGGTCTAGAAGAAGAACAGAGGTGAACACCCCGTGAGTGGCAATCCATTACAGATGTTTAAATCGGTTTTAATAACATTTTAAATCTTGCATTCCCTCCATTATCGTGTCATTTCCATAACCACACAACACATTCTGATGGAAAGACAAGTCTCATTCCATTTCCATACCAGTAGAATTAACCCCAGCCCTTTCTACTGGCTTTGACTAGAGGACATTTGATTGGAAGTTACTGCAAAAGGTTTACCGGCACCATGCTAGGACAGCCCCCGCATTATAAACAGGCAGTGTGATTTAGCAGTACTGACCACGTCCCAGGATTCAACCAGAGGAAGGCTCTTCATTAATACTCCGCTCAGGTTGTCATAGAGACCAATGTGGGCCTTTCCTTCCACCTCTGCCTGGGTCACAGCTACAACCGCTAAAAGCTCGAGCTCATCTTCATACTGTACATTTCTGAACGTCTAACAGAGAGGAAGAGAACACCAAACATAGACACTATAAGTAGCTCCTGAAAGAAAGCAATCCCTTTCATTTAATAGTTTCTAGTTAGAAAACAAACACACATCAGCAAATATATATAGATGTGCAGAATCTGTTCACACATAAATGACAAATAGTGATTTTTAACAGGTGGAGTCAACTTTACACCACAATAAACTATATTCTCAATTCAAATGCAGTATTGGATCACCATTCAAATTCAAGTTGAAATGGTTTTACATTGTTAAAACCAAAAAGCGTAATTAAACGGTCACATTGTTATATTTTTTCTGTTTTGGATTGTTTGGATTGTAAAGGTGCTCTGCTTATCTAAGGACAGTTCTGCTCCTAAAATTCAAGTAGTCATTTATACTCTTAATTAATAGAGACCTAGTGGTCTGAACATCTCACAGAACAGTACCTCTTGCTCTGGGTCATCATCCAATTGCTGAAATCTCTTCTTCACTATTCTACCTGAAGCTGTGACAGTGACCATGGAATCAGTCTGTTATTAAAAAGTAAAAGTTGTTGATTTATTTAGTTGTAATAAAGCTGTAGACAGAGAGTGACGGGAGGGGGGGGGGGGGAGGACCATACAGAGTAAAAACTAATTGGAGGAAGAATGCATCAAGACATCACATTAGGCTGGCACTATAAAACTCCACATTAGCCATTGCAAGCTGGATGCCATCGAGAGATCAAAGAACTAAAAACATCACAAAATGTATTATTTAAAATAAACCCGTCTGTTTGATATAAAAGGAAAAAATAGAAGGTATGCTGCTGGAGAGAATACACATATAAAATATAAAATAAATTGGAAAGCATTTGCTTACATTCTTCTCTCGGTGAGCTTCAATGGAATATTCTTGAATAACCTCAGATTGACAAAGACTTCCTTGCGTTTCCACTATTTTGAGTACACTGGGAACAGAACAAAAATGCATTGGATGTATTCACTGCTAAAATGACACAGCATTGTATTATTTAACTTTGAAATTAGAATTTCAGGAGAAAATCTGATTCATAAGAATAAGAGCAACTCCCTGTAATGCCACTTTTTAATAAGTATCTCTGGTTTAGTAAGAATTCACAGTTCTCTGGAATTGTACATTCTAAACAAGTTCTCTTGTATCACTGGGGTGTATTAAAATAAATAAACCAAAAACTGATTCATAAAGGTAAGCTAAATATATGGCTGGTCTACAGAAACGAGACTGTATTCACTGTTTGCCTGTATGGATCCCTTACTTACTGTATTGTACTCGGACCAACATGGATAATCCTCCCAGAATCATCAGGGTAAAAATATATCTGATCAGATTCCAGCGAACAACACTTCAGTTCTTGTATTCCATTTTTTGCCTGTAAAAAGTAAACAACATAAAGTTGAATTTTATACATAAAAGATCATATTTGTTTTTAAGTTCCAGTGTTTTCTAGGGGGGATAAATGTAAGTATTCACAAATGAGATATTCTGCAGCTCTTACTTTTTACCATTCTTACCCTGCCAGACAAATATAATGAGTGCCAAGAACACCTGCACTTGAAATCTGACTCTGACGTCTTCAGTAATCATTGACCTACTTAGAAAAGGACACTGCTCTACACTCCAAACATTTCAAAACACCAGGGAGGCTGTTCTTAAATTAATTTAGAAGTAAAATGGAGCATATCAAGATTGGGAGAAACAAAAAAGTAGATTACCAACATGCTATCCTTCAATGAACAAATATGATAGGTGCCTTTGTGTTTCTTCTGTTTGGGAGTGAAAATGTAGTGCCATGGATGCCCTCCAATCTGAAATACATTTTCCAAACATGACACTTCAAACAGCAAAGGGGGACAATCTGTGAGGAGAAAAAAGTGAATTACTATTTACTCCTGCTCATAATTTCTTATGTTTAATAGCTTATTATTATTTGAATAATAATAATAATAATAATAATGTCAAAAAACATCTTAAGGCCTTGTTGTTTACATCTTAAATATAACATAATTGGCCCTTACCTGTTATTTGGATGTTGAAGGGAATGCCAGATGGAGCTTCTCCCACAGAAACCCTGACTCCATTCCATTCACACTCCTCCCCAAGCGTCAGCTTCTTGACCATGAACTAAACACAACAAATCAAACAATACATTTACACTGAATTAATTATAAACTACATAGTTGTAAAACCTACGAGAAACACATGCAAAAGATCTGAGAGAATACAAAATGCAGAATGGCCAACAATCCAAAAAATGAATGAATGGCAAAAACGTAAGCTAAGCACACGTGTGAATTTGGCGTAAAAAAATATACGTTATTTAACAGAAATTCCCAAATAAAACTGTGTCAGTTTCTGAAAGCAAAAGCATCACGATAAAAGAGTGATTGTTCTGCAGGCCAATATCTATTTTTCACCTGCTCTACGACATTTTCAAAACTAAACAGCTTCACCATCCCAACGCTGTAGGAGACAACCAGGATCCCCTGAGAAAGGATGACATCAACAACTCTGTTCCCAAACACCTGCAAACAGAACACGATACACCCAGATCAACACAGACAGTCCTACTTCCCACTTCCCAGTTTGCTGAGCTGCCTTCTGGGAAGTCTTTAAATATTCTTTTTGGAAAAACACATTCTTGGTCTTACCCTCTTACTGATCTCCAGCATCCCTATCAGTTCTAGAGGGAGGACTCTGAAGACAGCAAGGCACATTATTATGGGCTGCTCGTGTCCTGCCTGGGAGGAGGAGAAAAATAAGAAAAATCAACCAAGGACATTCATTTCAATACAATGTCAACTTTAGCACAATTTAGTCATCAGCACAATTGAAAGTCTATTCAATTCTACAATACTGCCATGATAAGAAATGTAATGGCCGGCACAGTGTTTTTAGTAACCCACAACCCCTCCTAAGACTAGTCGAGCATTGATTCAAAACAGAGGGTTCATTTATGATGTGTAGGACATATGTCTGAGTCAGACCTTTTGAAACACTGCAAGCACAACACTGACTTGATTTGTACAGACCCACATGGAATGCAATTTCAAATTACTCTTTCCTTTAAAGTAACTACCATCTGTCCATCTCCCTCACCTGTCTAGCCACAAGTGTCTCCTTATTCTGAACAGACTTCATGAAAAGAGTTTGCTGAGGGACATCCCAGCCCAGATACCTGTTAAAAGGTTAAAAAAAAAAACAAGAAAGAAAAACGTGATATTTTTCTTATCTTATTTTTTAATCACGCATTATTAAAATTCTAGAAAAGGTTCAAAGTTAAACGGAAAATTCCAAATAATGTTCAGTGAATCATTATTTGAAAATGTGTCCAGCTTTCCAGCTCAAAACTACATTTTCAAGATAAATGTAAAGTAGCTCCAAACCTTGCACCCTGAGTCAGTCTATGCCTATCCCAAGATAATATTTCTATTATTACATTTAAAGGAAACAAATACATCTATCAAGGCCAACTCCATTGTAATTGACGCAGAATCCTGCCAACAACCACCTGATACTGCAGAATTATTTGCCTTTTCTAATTTATGCGTCATTTAGTCCCATGAATCAACATGCCACTGCACTCACAGAATACACTTATGACTGTTAGCATACCAAGATTAAAAAAAAAAAAAACACACAAAAAACAAAGACAATTTAGAGGCAAGTTACCTGAACTTATAGCGTGGAGACAAAAACACCTTCTGCAGTTGCTCTCCGGTCGTTGTCGAGTAGCAATATAACCAATTATTTGCAGTAAGAGCCAAGAGACAAGGTTTATGGTCTGAGGGTCTTGGTAGTGTTTTATCCTAGAAGAAAACATTTTAAATAACCTGTTTCTGTTTTTCATTTTTTTAAATAAAATAACTCACTTCTTGTACAGCCATGCCCCCTAGCTTTGAATTTACAATTGCAGCTATAGTTCAGATTTTATGACATAAAACTGAATTAATTTTTCCCTGAACCTTTCTCTGTTCATGGATTTTCTTCCCTGAATGACATTCCTCAGCAGCCATCTTCTCCCTCTCATCACACTTGAATTTGAGAGTCTCGAGTCTAAGCGTCTTGGAATGGAGCCTGAAAATGCCAGCTGTCAGACGCTCGGCAAGGCCGGGCCTACTTTGCAGTCACATTTCTGAGCTCTAAGTGAAGACAGGTGTAATAGTGGTAGACCACAGTTCACATCAATGCCCTAGACACCAGCATGTTGCCATTTCAGAATGTGCCTAGTATGTGAAATAGCTCCAGAGAAGAAGCCCCAACAATGCTTTTCAGTTGTGTGTATACAGCAGGAGTATAGGAGTGTATACCATTGTTTAGGCATTTATAGGTATAGGCGTTTGTAGAGCTACTGTTCTGTGACATGGTTATTTTATCATTCTGAAGAAATAATGTCCCGGCAACTGAACAACCACACGAGACTCGTTACATAACACACTGTCAACGATGAGAGATGAATAAAACTTAAAGATTAGGGTTGTGTAAAAAAGCTGCAGAAGAAACTGATATATTGAATGCAAGCAGGGAAAAAATACTTAAATTTCATAGTGGTTTGACCCATTTCAGGTTTGTATCTTCTTATTCTTTGCATTTGATGCGTTACATATTATAGTATCTTGCACAAGTGGGTAAAGTAAGAGCAGTCCACAGCCATAAACAATCACGTTTAGAGTAAATACTTTTTAGCATTTTGATCAATATTATTTTAATAATATTCATACTCTCCTCTCTGCTGTTTTTCTCTACATTGAAATTGGCATGGAAGCTGTATTTCACAAAGCACTTTCACTATTCAAAATACTACTACTAATACTAGTATGCTAAGTGTATTGAAAAACATTTCAGAGAATCAGTTAATCAAAAATTACTTACAAGGGGGCACTGACACAATAACGCATCTTCAATCTTCTCTGACTTGGCCCGTTTTGGCAGTTCATACAGCTGCAATGGCTTTGGAGGAATACTGCCAAAATCCCAAGGAGATGAAAAGAGCAATCAGCAGTCTTGATTTGGGGCTTGATTTATTGAACAATTCTGCAATTCTGTATTAACAGATTATTAAAGATAACATACATTTGAAAATTAACATTTTTACATAAGGACCCCTCTCTTTCTCAAGATTGTACATGCGATTATATTGCTTAAGGAAAAAACAGACGATATTTATTTTTGCTTTCTTTTTTTACAAATCATAAAAACTACAAAAGAAATGCGAAGGAAGGTGAAGGCCAGCATATACATTACCTACTGTAACAGCAACGGTAATTTTCAAAGTATATTCTTCCACTCTCATAGGCAATTGGACTTTTTGAATGCCTTGTCCATACATTTGTGAAATGCGTGGTATCCTAAGGAAAGATAATACATGTTATGTGCTGTGTTGAATGCATATATTTGTATGCAGTTCAGCAGCATTTGGTGGGGAATGAGCGACAAGGCATACTGCAACACAATTCTGTGATATAATGTGACCTCTATATCATATCAAAGCAGATGAGATCAAACTTGACAGTCAACCCTGTCTGTTGTGAACAGAATTGAAGAGGAAGTGTATGGCTATAACAATAACACACATCAGTGTTACCTGTAACACAATTTGCCGAAGCAATGACATATTTTTTCGCAACAGTTTCCCAGGATCACTGGAAAACAGCCCAATTGACCTAGAGTTCAGATAAGCAGTGGCATTTCTTCTCTGTGGGCAGGCGTGTTTAAAGGGGGTCTCTGTGGATGCTGAGCTAGACGTCATCATGAGTGGGTTTCCTTGTGCGCCCTCCTCGATCATTTAGGAGCAGTCACCTCTCATGCTTGAGGATTGATTGAGACATCTATGGAGAGATCATAATATATAAACAGGGTAATCTGTTACATAACTCTGATACAAAATAATAATACACTTCACTGAGGTGCTATGTGACTGCTCCCATTTGCTTACACTGGATACATACTGAGTACCACATCTTATTTGGTGCAAAATGAAAGAAACGGAAAAAGATGCAGATAAGCTTTCTTTTTAATTACTCGATCATTTTTTTTTTTTTTTTAAAGAGCGAAACAATTCGTGCTTAAAACGTATACGATCTACAAAACACTGGACTGTATGGTCGGGGGTACAAAAGTGCAATAGTTTTGCAGTATTTCTGATTGCAAACTACTGATTGCTGATTAACATTTACAAAGGTATACCACAGACTGTTAATACGTTAATAGTAGTTACATATTCCAAAGATTGCTTTTTTTGTTAACATTAACAATCCGACATTACCCAAAATTGTAATTTCACTGTGACATCTGCAATACATCATAGTTGAAGAAATGCAGACCAGAACTTAAAACTACTTACAGTGACCCACCAGATTTACTAAGCGGAAATACGTCAGAGCTTCAGGGACCCAAGCGCTAGGATCAATCGCGTTGCACATTGGATGTTGTAGTTCGGCACTAGATATTTGCAGATTCTTTCACAAACTAAAGTGCAAATGCGCTGATTATTATTTTTGAATAATTTATCTGTATATATATATATATATATATATATATATATAAAGTTATAATGCATACGTTGGTCTTTAATGTCGAAACGCGGGCGCAGAATCGCTATACCTAGTTCTCTTTGTTCTTTAGTTTAGCTACGTCACGTATAATCACAAACCAATGATTAGCATATCAGTCCGCCATAGTAGATGGCGCCCGAATTTGTATTAAAATACTAGATCCGTCCACTCTATTATTTGCTGTATATCGATGGTTAAACCCCGGCGGACTCTTCTTCTTCCGGGTAACAAGTTAAAACAATGGCGGCACCCTTGTACGAAAGTTCAGCATTGCATTTCACTTGTTATTAACACACAACTTTTCCCTAGAAAGAAATACAATTATGTAGCATATTTTCTGTATTCTTGCAGAACGAAACATCCCAGGTGTGTGGCCTTGAGGTAAAGGATGAAAATGTACTTTGAGGTTTATTGATGGTTTAAGTCACAACTTTTGTTTTGATATATATATGTAATAATACGATTTTCATAACGAGGACAGTAGTCAAGTAATTATTTGAAGATATTTTCATTCGTGTGATAATGGGTTAATTTTGCAAGTTTAGTGTCCAACGATTTATTTACCTCAAGTGGTGTAAAGTTATGCTTGGTTTTGACGTTGTGTCTGTTGAATGTAGTTTGATTGTAGATTTGATTAAAACAATCTCAGATGTCACTGTCTTCCACTGATGCGAAGACACGTTCAGCATTGTCTCTCAGGGTCTCTCAATTCCATTCCACAGTGTCCACCACAACACACAAACACACACACATTCAAGTTACAAGGAAAATGTGGAAATTGTGTATTAAAGCACTAATCTATGTGTCTAAATTGTATTATTCCCATTGATGTTGCCATGCTTCTGTTGACATGTGCAGTTGACGCAGCATCTGACTGATATCTCAGATTAACAGGACGCTACTTAGAGCAAACAAAAAGAGAGTGATCATTCAGAAGATCAATCTATATACAAATAAATAGCTCATTAAATTACTTTTTTTTTACTTACTTTTGGTGTTAGTTTCTTTATAGTTTCATAGGTGTTTGAAATGTAAAATTAACTTGAAGATCTGTCCTACAGACTATTTAGTTCACTATTTAGACATTGGGTTGGGCTAAAGCTAGCCTTAGTGTGGGCACATCATCTCTGGTCTATCTCTATTCACAAGTCATACATAAACATAACATTAACTGCTGATATAAATCCTAACCCTGAGCCATACAGGGCTGTGCTGGATTTAAGGTTAAAGGTTTGCACTAGATTGAAGGATATACCCTGGTTTAATGACAATTATATAGTTATAATTTAGTAATGTATACAGGTCGACTGGAATAATGGTTATATTTACGAAGTTACATTTTAAATAGTTACGTTTTTTCCAAACCTATGTTTAGATTAGCTTTCTGACTAGGGATAGGCATTGGGTTGAATTAAGGTTATGGTTGAGTTTCGTGGTAAACCCAGGTTTCCATTAGAGTTAAGGTCATGTATCCACTTATTTAGATAAATGAAGTTGCAGGTTAAGGAAGTCCCTCCCAAACATCTTTAATACCTAATGGGGAAAAATAAAACAGAGATTTTTGCAGTAAAGCATTTACCTTTAGACATAATCAAATGCATGTAATGTCCAGGAGTGCAGAATTAATTGTGTATTTGTTTTATATCAAACACATAAAGTGAGGATGAGACGCCAATGGGCACTGTCCCTGGCATCCCTGGCAAAGAGGAGCCTACAGTGCAGACTGAGCAGCAGCAGACCTCCTGCCCCACTTGGTGGTAGAATATTAACCAGCCCCAATGAAGTGTTCCAGCATAATATGTGGTATGTCAGCAGCTTTTTATCTAAGTGAATGTCTTTTGAAATTAAAATAAATATTCCAGATTGAACCAAAATTATGTTAAGGAAATACATGTCAATTCATATATTTATTCCTTAGAACAGACTAGTAAGATTTAGTAATAGCTTACATTAATCAATCTCTTTGCAATTAATGCCAATGTCATGTCAGAATTGTCAGATGAGTTACCTTCAATGATCAAAGCAAAAAACTGAATTTAATGTCCACATCTGTCCTCTACTTTGAAGCCCTTGAACAATGTGCTATACAACATCCCTGTTACTCATGGTTTCCATTTTATGCTTGATAGTCTTGATACATGTTTTACAACATAATCAGTTTGCAAACATTTCCAAATTGCAATTATAGCAAATTTTAGAAATTGAGGAAACCATTGTCACATTGATTAGATCAGGCTGTGTTTGAATCTTGTGGCTTCAGACAGTTTTATGATTGATTAATAAGCTCATCAGGAGACCCACAAAATGTGTGAAATCATAAACAGATTTTCATTTTATATTGCACTTATAGCTACAGTGTATAAACGTTACAGAGAATATTGTCCTGAGGTGGCAGGATTTATTTTTACAGGGATCACGTTCAGTGGTCAGAGGAAGATGAAGAAAATGCACGACAGAAAGCTGAAGAAAATTCCAGTGTGCGCATTCCTCTGGACGAGCAAGGTAAACAGATTTAATTTTCAACAAACCAATTTAAAAATACATATACTTCCTAGATTCCACAGCCTTTTTTCCCCTTTTTTCTTCTCTCCTAGTGAAATACGATAGAGACGCTTGTAAATACTGGGATGGATTTTACGAAACCCATCAGAACAAGTTCTTCAAAGATCGTAACTGGCTGTTCAGAGAGTTTCCTGAGATTCTGTCTGGACGGTCTAGTAACGGGGCTGGGAAGGAAGGATGCTGTCACTCAGCAGCAGCTTCCTCTGCACGATCATATGTCTCTGACAGCACAGCCCCGCTGACAGGGCATAGCGAGTGGCTGTCTACACCAGGCTGCAGACACACAGAGCGCAGCAAGGAAGGGGGAGTGGAGAGCCACAGCTTGTGTGGAGAGCCTGGGAGAGAGCAGGAGAGTGGAGGGTGGACTGATACATTCCCAGGAAGTCAGGCAGCGTTCAGGATCCTTGAGGTACAGTGAAACATTGAACTCAGTTCAGTGCGGGAGACACAAGCAGCATTGGTAGATGTGTGCATGCATGAAACTTTTTGCCAACATTTCAAATTAATAAAGCATTTTTACTGGTAGAAGTCATCCTATTATGTTGGCTTGCCTGCTTATGTTCTTATATGTCTTCATTGAAAGGTTACTTCTGTTTGTGTTTATTTCTAGGTAGGATGTGGGGCTGGAAACAGTGTTTTTCCCATTGTAAATTCCATTAAGTAAGTATGACTTCAGACGCAGATAATTCAGCAGGTACTTTAGTCTCATTCTGTTATGTGTTCCTTGTTATTATATTTTTGAGCAGCCTTAAACCACACTGTTGGCTAATACAAACAGCACAGTTATTTATTCATGAATCAGTATAGCTCTTTCGAGACATTCCTGTTGTTGTTGTTGTCAAGTGCCTAATACTAAAGTTAGACAGAAATTTGTTACCTCCGTGCTCTCTCTTTTTGTCTTTTCTTTTTATTATTTCAATATCTTCAGTGCTTTGTTTATTTGTATTTTGTCTTTGTGTTTGTAAACCAAGCGCACCAGTAATTCACTGTCTTCTTCAAAGTTGCCATAAACAGAAGAAAATACTATACCTGCTTCAAATTCATGGGTCAGGAAATTACCAAGCAGTGTAATTAGAGCATCAAAGGTCAGGTTTCTGTGTAATGTGTATGTTGTTAAGAGTTGAATTCTAAGATTTTATTTTTAGCCTCATGAAATCTTGGTTAAGTGATTTAAGTTCCAGCCTCCCAATTCTGGCTTACCAAATCGATATGTAACAAAGTAGAATACAAAAATATTAATGATCTTACTTTCTCTTCTCAGGCAAAAACATCCGGATCATATTTAATCTTCTCTAGGGCTGTGATGGCTTAGTGCATTGCTCTTTTCATCTGATACAAAATGACCAATTTATTGCTGCAAGGCAAACGCCAGTATGCCTATATCACTGGCTAAAATAAGGCTTATGAGGATGTGTTGATTAAATTTGAGTGCTTGGTCCCCGTCTATTGGCTGAAGCAAGAATAATACCAAATTAACTGCAGCATATGTACAGTGAAGACATTAATTTATTAAAGGGAAAGTAAGCGGGGATATGAAGAGATACTGAACTACTGAAGAACACCAAAGTGTTGCTGAAACATCCAGACAAATTCCATTGAGTTTACAAATTATAAAACATCTCTTTTATCAGAATAAAGCTGTAGTTAAATATCTCTACCCTTAACTTTATATTTATATCGATTGAAAACAATAAGTGACACTAAAATATACCTTGGCCAGTTCATGTGTGCAATGTATGCTGCGTAGGAGCGATCAAACTCATTATTGGCTGTTAATATCAATTTTGACAGGACTAGATTATCCTTTGTCCATTGTGAAGATGACAGACATATTTCATTAATGAACTTTTGATAGGGAATGAATTATATTTTTCTAAAACATGAAGCTTTGTATGAGGACCTTACACATTCAGAAATTCAATAGTCATTTAAAAGTCAGACAAGCCTTAACAACTACTTTGGAATTCCCTTTTGTGTATTTAATATATGTCCCTAACAGTAAATGTTAGTCTAGGTCTGTTGCATTTTACTTGTAATGCTCAGCATGCTTTTATTTCTCTGACATTTAATACTTAGGTAACATTTTCAAATTAGGTTTAAGTCTCCTCAAATACTACAAGATATTAGCTGCATTACAAAGCATCTGTTAATAAAGTGTACCGATGAAATATTAATTAATGTTAAATCTTCTTGTAATTGAAACAGCTGCTTGGCAGACATCCAATAATCCATCCTCAAGGCTATTAGTTTTATGGCTTTCAGCTCTTGATAGGAAGTGCTTCTGATTATGGTGCATGTACATTTCTCACATTGTTTAAAATGACTTACTAAAACGAAAACAAAGAAGCCTAGACTTACACCGAAATTAAACTGAATGGCCAAACGTGTTAGTGTTTTCACTGTTTCACCCAAAAAGTTTTCCTTATAATCTTGGTTCCCTTTACTATCAATGCATTAATGTGACAAAATAAGAAACTGCTGTAGGATTAAACCTGTAGTAATGCTGTATTTGGAGAGTTAGTGTTAGTTCTTCTCTACAGCGATGCCTAATTCGTTGTTATATGTTAAGGCCATAAATGCATTATTTTAATATTTTACATGTCAGTGTTTTTACAGGAATATTAACATAAATGTCCCTGAATTTGTCACTTAAATGTTTTCCATTTATATATAAAAGTTATTGGTATGGTTCAATCCTAGTTGGGAGACGATGCTGTTATACCTTTAAGCAAAGTACTGTACCTAGATTGCTCCAGTAAAAATCCATATATATATAAATGAGTAATTGTATGTATAAATAATGTAATATATAGTTACAATTGTAATTCACCTTGGATAAGGGTGTCTGCAAAAAAAGAATATAATAATAATAATATCCCAACATCACACAATTAAGCATGTTTTCATAACATACTGATACAGGCTTGTGCACATGTTTTATACAACCCATAAAAGTTCCATCTTAAGGTTGTCCACTGGAATCAGTTAATTTTCTGAATTTTTAATTTCTTGAACCCCCCCCCCACCCCCCCTCAGAAAAATGTAAAGTCGTACTAGGATGCAAGAAGCTGCAACACGTTGACAGTGAAGTGTAATATGGTGTAGTGTGTTCCAAATGCAGTAAAGTGTAGTGTGGTGTATGGTGGTAAAAACACAGTAAAGTATAGTTTGGTATACTGTGGTAAAAACAGTAATGTGTAGGGTGTTGTACCATCGTAAAAATGCAGTAAGGTGTACTGTGGTAAAAAGGCAGTAATGTGTATTATGGTCAGGTGTACTGTGGTGACAAAACGGTAATATTCACAGACTGATCTTAAATTTGACCACTGGAATTTTACATTAATTTCCCCCATGGTAAAAAAGTTTAGATATGCCACAGATAATCAATTTGAATGATGTTAAAATGTGTACTTTGTGCGCTGTTTAGCAAGAAGTTCCCAGCTGTCATTTTTTTGTGAATGAAATAGCTGACTTGCTCACTTTTACGTAACTCTTGGATTTGTTGCAGAGAACTGCTGCCAGACATTGATGTCACTCTGCATAGAACATTTTGTCCTGAGAGCTTGGCAAGACAGAGAGAGAAACATGTGTAGTGTTTTTTCTTTTTTTTGTTTGTTATTAATGCAGAAGTCTTTAACCTTGACCTTCATGCATCATTTCATGAATGAAACCTCAGATGAAGACCACTTACTTAATTTTAAGTGCACCTGCAAAGTGCTTGAGGTGGTTTTTACTGTGGCAAGGTAGTTTGAATGCTTTAGCAGTGCTGTGTGTAGTAAGACAAGATAAAATAAACTCCAGAACGTCGGCCATCTTATATTTTACCCCCAGAGTGGGTAGACTAGTAAATTAATATGAGTGTCTGAGAGGTGTAAAGTGGGAAACAACATGTCATTAGCAGAATAAGGGAGTGTTATGTCTCTTGATTATTTCCACCATATTATGTTTAAGGACATTGTGATTAATATTTCTTAAACAAGTAACACTCAGATTTGGGAACAGCTAAGAGTATGTTTCAGGTTTCCCTTTAAAAAAACAACATATATTTGTGAACTTTTTGGAACTGACTTTCAGAAATGAAAACTCGGTGTTAGGCTTAAACACTAATATTGATGATGTTTTGTTTTAACTGTCACTGGCACTACATGTGATTCTTGGATTTAAAGTGGAACTCCGTTTTTGTATTCATTATTATGAGTCAGCTCGTTTGTGTATGATATCCCTGAGTTTGTTGTTTTAATTCATTCTTTAGAGACACAGGAACATTCCTGTACTGCTGTGATTTCTCACCGCGAGCTGTCGAGCTGGTAAAGGTAAGTGCCGATTCAGCAGCGAACATCTCCTATAATAGTAGTGTATAATATCCAAATGACTGTCCTCCTGTTCATTGACCGAATGTTTCTCTGTATGTCATGCCCAGCCCCTAGCTGGTGAGAGAGTATTCCATAAGATGTCTGGAAAAGATAAAGTCTGATATTGTCTTTCATAGATGTAAGTCTTTGGATTTAGTAGTCGTAGTAGTAGGAACAGGTGCAACTACAATAGTTTTACTAGAATCATTGAGATATTTAACAACTATTTTCACTTCTGCATGTTCACAGATAGAATATAATATTACATTCTGGAAGTCTATACACAGATATATTATTCTTTTTATGTGCCTAATAGTAAATTGATACATTATAACATAATCCTAGTGCAACTCTAGATATGAATAGAAATGTTTAGTTCTCATTTTAAACAACCCAAATTCATTTTTTTCTTAAACTTTATATGCTCTGATTTCAGAAGTGTGAAGAAAAAAATGCAGTTGAAAGTTGCAGAAAGGGATATGTATGTGCATATCTGACATGATTGTTTATGATGTGCTTTTGCTCCAAAGCAAGCGGCATGCAGTAGGAAATAATATGTAACCTCACACCACATGTGAGACACATAATAAGACATAGCTAATGAAGCTGGTTGTGAGTCCTCTGAATCTCAGTCGCCTAAGCCTAAGGAATGTAATGTAGAATGTATTTATTATTAATTTATGGCAGGGATAAACAAGATTATACTACAGATTTCCATTTTTTATTGGGTCCATATTAAGTCACATTGACACCAACATGTCAGACTATCAAAATGGCTGCCAGTGCCCTCTCTGTTTCATGGCCCAGCAGACATTTGATTCTCCTGGAATGTTCAGCCCTTTTATCAAATGACAGCAGCATGCAAGCTAACAGTCTGAATAATGTGAACTGCATCAATATGCAGTACGACCGAGGACAGGGAAGATTCATACTTAATAGTGAAAACCTGACTCCTTGAAGTGGCTAAAATGGGCTTTCCTATTGAGATTGCTGTAGCAAAGATATTCTAATAGCAAACATAAAAATGCAAAGTCCTATAATCATTTTCAGATTCAATCTAAGCTACAACTGGATAGCCAGTTTATTATATTGTTCTATAAGCATAGCATCTGAAGTACCCATTTAAAATCACAGATCTGTTCTGTTCTATGTCATTCTAATAATAATAATAATAATAATAAGCTTCCTTGTCCTTTATAAAAATAAATATTTTATATTCTATTAAGATATACATTTTTTGACGGAAATTAATATGCTTCAACCCATTCAATTCTATGCAAATTTTGTATAGTTATTTATTATACAGTTTTGGGAAAAATGTCTGCCTTTTGTACACTACAGATTTCATTTTTTTGTTCAATATCTATCAAGTTCAAAAACAACATCATCGAACACTGGACATGCTGGTGTAATTTCAGATTTATTTCTGTATTTTATACATATCATAATTGGGCATGTTCAGTATAGATATTTTCAAGTGGGGAGTTACTTTTTTTAAGCATTGACTACAAGAATGTCTGGGTATATTGCTGAGTGTTTCCATAGAAACATTACCCACAATTTAAAATCAGGTTATCTGTGTGCAGGTGCATGAGAGTATTTGTATTTCTATCTCTCTTTTTTTAGACAAACTGAATTTGGCTTTTGATATAATCTCTCTGCAGATGAATTGAAATGGGGGGAAAAGAAAAAAGCATTTACTCCAAAACCTCAACAGCAACTTGTGTTCCATAGCATAACACCCATTCTAAGCAGAACATATAAAATATTCAACTACAAATTTTAATTCATGGTTTCTGGCATTATTTATTTATACAGGTGTTTTTTTTCACTTGAGGAAATAGCAATGATGGGTTGGATTACCTCCAGCTTGGACTATTTTTGCTGTATTTTTGTGTTCTGGTTTGAGGGGTTCAGATGTTAAATGATGAACAGAATTTAATGGCAAACTGTAATGTTCTGCAATTTCAAAATCGAGAGTTAAAACACTAAGCATTGTTGAAAATAAAAACTATTTCTTACCATATGCAAGGATTTTGAATGTGGTGTACTTTACAGAATCAAGTAAATCTGTTTAAAAAAAAAAGAATTGTTTGTAATGACCTACTTAGGTTTACCATTTTATTTCTTCAATTAAATATAAAGAAACACATTTAAAAAGCCATCAAATTTTCAGTTAAACATTTGACTGATCCTGTTATTTTCCACACAGGCCCACCCAAGCTACAGCTCAGTTCTGTGCTATGCCTTTGTGCATGATGTCTGCGATGAAGCCGCCACCTTCCCATTTCCGCACATGAGCATAGACATCATTCTCGTTGTCTTCGTGCTATCGTCCATTCACCCTGAGCGGTAGGTGAAGGTTAGAGGACAAAGGAAGGAGACCTCATTTATCATTGGCCATTTCTCAGCAGTGTCCTCAGCTGTGGATCTCTTCCATTATTCTGACTTAATCCCCCCGTATGAATATCTTTTAAGTCTCATGTAAAATGTATGGTCTGAACCATTTATCCATACATACATTTAGACATTTATTTGTATAAGAAGTGGCACATATTTAAATTAAGCTTTAGTTTATGTGACTTGGTGTTTAGGTATGTTATATCAACAGAAATGATCTGTAGCTGGAAATATGCTCCTTTAGCAATCGAACCTGACAATGTTTTTAACTCTTTCACTCCTGACAATGTTTTGTTGTTGCTAAAGCTTAAACAGGGAAATGGGGAATACAATCTGAAAGGTAGGCAGTGAAGCAGGGTGAGGAGAGCTTGGACTGTAGCCAAAGGGAAGACAATGCTGTGTGCTGCAGGATGTTTTTATAAAACAAGAAATAACCAAACCACAACACACATGAAATGTAAATAAATAAATACATCAATGGAAATAAAATCAAATGATTTGTTTGCTAAACACATTACTGTGTACAGAGTTTCATAGAGGAAGCTGAATATTTATGATGTACAGATAAAAAAAATGAAGTCAAGACTACAAAGCCTGTTGTAGAAGGAGCTTGGTTAGCTGCTCTTTGTAACAAGCAGTGACATGTCACTACATAGACAAGGCTGTAGTAGATATCAGCTGATTAGGATTCTGGGTATGGACTGGCGGACGGCCAACTCTCACAGCATGCAGTAATAGATTTTCTTCTATTCTATCATATTTTCTTTTTTTCTTCAAACAGATCTAAAAATAAGCTGGCAGAGATGAGCAATTTCAATTTACCATCTCACTCTTTTTGTGCTTACAATCTGTTATGTAACAATTATTTTGCATCTTTCACTTTTACAAGTAGGTGCATTTATTGTAAATATGTATCAAGTATTGTATAATGCATTATGCAGATCCATTTAGCAGTACCACATTGTCTCTTATTAAGTAAGTCCCTTAAAATAGCATTGTGTGACTCAGCTTATTTCAGGTTCTTTTTTTTTTTTTGCATTGAATTTAGCATAAACAGCCTTTCAGTCAATATAGAGTGCTTGCAAGGACCCATTTGTGCAGGGAATGTGTTGCATTTAGCTGTCTAAAGAATTTTCCCCACAATGATGACCAAGCAGGTAATATAGAAAATTAAAGATAAATCCTGAACAAGACAACATGATTACTCAAAGGAAAGCATGAGGCTCATTGTACCTCGACTTAAGCCTGGCAAGGTTTGGTTTGCAAAGAAGAAACCACGCACAGATAACAAAAGCACTGTAATATATCTTTTAGGTCCTTACCTGATTTTATTTTTTGTTCTATCCTGGCTGTGTTCTATAGGTGAAGCTTTTCCATTCAGTGCTGAAGTCTCTTACCCTTACAATTTGACAGCATCAAGCCAAATTATCATTTAGAGATATATTTAAATAATTTAAAGATATCTTCAAATAATTCCAGATATCTTCAAATATTTAAAGATAGTTAAGATATCTGCAAATCATTTAAAGATATCTCATTTAAAAGTACATTTAGAAATATCTTGAAATCATTTAGAGATATCTGCAAATCATTTCGAGATATATTCAAATGACTTCCTGTTCATTTAGCGATATCTCTAAATCATTTTGCGATATCTTCAAATCATTTAGAGACATCTTTAAAAAGCACCTGATTTAGATATCTCTAAATGGTTTTCAGATATCTCTAAATCATTTAAAGATATCTTTAAATGATTTAGAGATATCTCGAAATATTTGAAGATATATTGAAATGCATTTGGATTTCTGAATGATAATTTGTCTTTCCATACACTAACAGACCTGGACCAAATCAACACTTCGCCATACCTGCGAATCGCAAATGACAACCTTGTACACTATCATGATTTAATTTACTACTAGAAGCCACTTTTATTATACTTACAAATACAAACATGGCAGGGCACACATTTGTAATTTGTGATTCATGGGCAGACTAAAGTTTTGATTTGACCAAGGCTTAAGGGAACAAACTGAACACACAATTAAAAATGGTCTTTAGTGTGTTTTCTTGTTTGCTTTACTTTAAAAACATATATCAGTAACTTAATGTTTATTTTTCTGCCATTACATTAGAGGTTGTTGTTTTTTTCCTTCCTGTTGACAGAATGCAAGGAGTTGTAAACAGATTGACCCGGTTATTGAAGCCAGGGGGAATACTGCTATTCAGGGATTATGGCAGATACGACATGTCACAACTACGATTCAAAAGAGGTGCTTCTTTGTGTTCTTCTTTCAGTTTTAATATGTGTGCAGTTAAGAGAGTACACAAAATATTATAGGTGGTTTTAAGAACTTACAAATACACCACTTTTACATATAGGCTTTTTCTAAAGGTCTTAAACAAAATGAAACTGACGTGATTCTTTAAATTTACTTTTTTTTTCTTTTCCTGGTGAAAGCTCAGGTCTGTAAGTTAGAAAAGGTATAATAAAGCACTGACCTTTAACCCTTTAAGCTGAAAAACATGATCTGTACTGCTTTTTCACCTTTCTCGTATCAGTTTGTGAAATATTACACCTTATCACCTTCGAAAACAGGCCTCCCATGTCAGGAGCCTCTTTATTTTTCTAATCATTGTGCTCTTCGTTCTCAGTACACTCATCTGTATCAGTAACACTGGATCATTGCTTTGAATGCTCTCTTGGGTACAGTGTACATTAACTTTGTGTTTTATGCATCTCTTTCTCATTACAAACATTAAAAAACAAAGCCTGTTCCAGCATCATGACAGGCTGATATATATAATGACATCAAAAAATACATAGTTTTTTGTTACTGTTGTTTAAATTATACCCTATTGAACTACTATGGCTGGTTATGGTATTGTATAAATGTACCTCAATGACAGTAATTCAGTGCTGTTCCTGTCATTTCCCAGGACGCTGCTTGTTTGAAAACTTCTATGCCCGGGGAGATGGTACTTGCGTGTACTTTTTTACAAAAGGTATATATTTTTTAAATGTCTACCCTTATTTCAATGTTTTGTCTGGCTTTTATTTATGAAATTATTACAGTTTTCTCCGAGAAGGTTTTGTCAGAACTCTAAACACACTGAAACGGTGTGGATGACCAGCCCAGTCATGGTAGGACAACTGCAAGATGTTAATGTTCTGCATTTGTGTATTTTACGTTTTGCAAACAGGCAATTTTTACTTTCACATTTCAGTAGGTGAAGGAATTCACTGCTTCTTGTTTGTTTTCACAGCCGAAGTTCACAGTTTATTTGAGAGCGCTGGTTTAAAAGAAATCCAAAACTTGGAGGACAGGCGGCTGCAAGTGAACAGGAGGAAAGGAGTGGTGATGCACCGAGTCTGGATGCAAAGCAAGTATCAGAAACCACTGGAGATGGACATTTGTAAAGATGACTTTCCATAGCTGCATAAAACAGTGTTGACTTAAGCAGGGATTGAGTTCTGGGGGTCTCTTGCATCATTACTCAGACTCTTATGGATGTGATAAAGACTTATCTAAACAAGCAGAATCAGATGTGGCAGAATCCATCGACAGGGCAACACATCCAAGTACAATAAAATGTGCCTGTCAGAAGAATATCCACCGCAGGAATAAATGGTGGCCTGTTGCCACTTCAGC
Source organism: Amia ocellicauda (assembly GCF_036373705.1). NCBI lineage: Eukaryota > Metazoa > Chordata > Actinopteri > Amiiformes > Amiidae > Amia > Amia ocellicauda. The sequence goes on along the minus strand of NC_089865.1, from coordinate 12,252,364 downwards.
CTGCTGTCTCCCATGCCCTATATCTGCATCAAACATTTTGAAAATAGCTTTAAGTCAAGGCTAATATTCAATATGGGTGAAATGTGTATGTGTGTGAGATGGCTCAATGCAAATAAAAGAGTAGGAAAAGGAAAATGGAGCTCACGGTGTAACTAGTTGTTTTTTTCAGATTGCTGAAATCCATCACCTCCATTTTGATGTTCCATTGGTGCTAATGCAATAAAAGTACAATTAATCTTTTCAATGTCTGAGTATAACTTAGTCACAGGATTAACGTGCCCAGAGGATTATGAATTCAAAAGACAAGAGAAGACTTTTCCTTCAGAAAACTTACATTCCTAATGTTTCACATTAGTTCCACACGGAACAAGAAGAGACATCCTGATTCACATTACATCACCAACTCCCAAAAATACAAGAGATTACCTATGTTTACCTGATTTATAATATGAAAAGGCTCATGTGTAATTAGAATCTGGAGTATTACTAAGTAATTGGCAGGACTTTTGGGCACAGTGAATGGATTAAAAAGAAATAGCGTTCTTTATTTTGTTACATTTAATAACAATTTGGTCTTTGATTCACCTATCTTTGTTTTGTTATTGAACTATATAAATAAAACTGTAGATGTACAAAATATGAGCATACCAATAACACCATGCAGGAGAGTTTCTGAGTCTGTGTGCACAACATGCTGCCTATGGGACAGAAAATATTCTGTTGTTCTGAAAATTGGCAGTTCAGCAGAATCAATTGCCAGCTCATTGTACCTGATAAGCATTTAACTGATAATACTAAATCCTATTGGGCAGAATCCTAAAGGGTTAAGTTAGGCTTGTACAATGGCGTGAGCAGCCCTCTTTTATGTATTTGGACATGTATCTTTATATTCTTCTGGAAACTGAGCAGGAACGGAACAGGGATTTGTCAGTGACAATACAAATATAAAGCACATATCTCCAAACTTGCAACACTTTCTGCACGTTTCAGATTTGAGCAGTTGCTGCACCTGCTATGGCAAAGGCTAACATATTTTTTAAAACAGCCTCATATATCTTTTCAGTCCTTAGTGCTGATCGATGATGACATTGTTATGTTATTATGTTAAAGTTGAGGTATTACAAATTTACAGATAATGTAAATTGTTACTTTAGGTGCATAAAAGGATCAAAGTTGACAATACATATGTGGTACTTTAGACATTAGAAAAATAAAAATACATTATTAAATACAGATTTGTTACGGTGAATTATTGTCACAAATTAATGTATCTGTATAGGATGAAATCTCTCTGAAAGCACTTTACAAACCAGATTACATTAAGTCATTAAGTAGAAAACGATAATCATGTTAAACAATCAGAAATCATGCTTAAATAACTCCATATTCCATATATTTTAAGTTTTGTACATTTCTGCATTGCCTGGAGTGGGCTGATAACATGCAAGTAAAGTAAATAAGTAAAAGACTGTCAACGTCTGTCACACCAAAGATAAATGTGCCTGTTGAAAAAATGAGTAAAATCAGTGATACATTTCTGCTGGTGACACATCATTCAAGCTATGTGCTAGTATTAGGATTTTCCTTTAAGACAATATGACACATAATGAGTTTTGAAGGGGTCTTTTTTTGAACAAATGGAAAATTCCAGGACACTCAATACTATGACTGCATTGTGCCGGGAACAACAAAAACACACAAAAAAACCTGAATGATTAGTAAAGTTCATAGCAATTTAAATTAGGTTCACTATAATTACTCTGATTGTTTCATAACTGATTTTTTAAGAGGTCTAATTGTGACCCATAATAGCTGCTTCTATAACAGAATAATTTTCGGAATCTGTTCTAAAGCATGCAATTGTGAGACAATGGCTTGGGCCAAAAGGATTTGCTGGTCTGGCCTGCGTGATGAAAAGAAGAGCTTAGTGTGGTGTGTGAGAAAGAGGTCCTGGGCGTTTCTTTTGAGAGGAGGCATCACACTCATATCAATGAACTCCAAACAGCCAGCTGTGCATAGCAAGTGTGTAGAACAACAAGAGAGCCAAGCCCTGGGTAGCCGAGCTGCATCTCTATACCTTCAGTATCTGGAGGAACAGACTGGGAGACGCAACAGGAAATCATTAACCCTCTTGTCATGTTATAATCCTGTTTCAGCCCAGTGGGCTTCCCATTTAACCAAGATGTTTTCATGTTGTGTGTCACCCCCCCTCATTTATCTATTTATTTATTTGTGTTTTATTTATATTGAACCCACAAATGCAACCCTCAAAAGAAAATCAAAATAGTTCTGCCTGTTTGCCCCGTGGAATGATACTGTGCACACGTTGGCATTTATTTTGAGAGTTTATAGTTGGATTCTATTTTTTGTATTCTGGCAGCAATGCTGTTATGATACAGTTAATCTATGTTGTATGTCTGTTTGCTTTAACTGCTGTACATTTCTAGTTATTTTTCCTAAGTCTTCCTATATTTAATTGTATTGTTTCAATGTAATTAAAAGAAGAAATGTGGCAATATTTCATTAAGAATTTTAATGCTGATTGTATATTTGCTCCAGTGGTAAATAAAGTAATTTACATAAACAGAGACGGCAGAGGGGAAAACAGAAGCTTTACTGACACAACTATAGCTCCCTGAGCGGTAAAGACACTCATTACCTGATTGGCTTTCCAAACTGAGGTTCAGCACTTTGGATAGGGAAAACCCATTAGGTGATTTTCAGGTAAATATACACATAGGCATAAGTTTAGGGGATCCCCCAATATTGAGAGAATGTTAAATTGTGTCCCCCCAATAATGTATCCCCGACTTGGGCCCGACACGTAGGGGACGCGTCCCTGCCAATATCGACAGCGTCCCAACAATCTGAAACGAAAACCTAAGCCCTTGCATATAAATGTACTTTATAACATGCTCAGGAAACCACTTGAACTGAATACTGCCCAGATTAACATGGCAGTGACCTTTTCTTGATATGACATTGACAGACTTGATATGTTTAGTATGAACCCTCCAATAATATTATACTGTTATTTCTAATTTGGTGATGCTATTTTAATATTAACCACATTCAAAAACTTAAAGCAAACCAAAAACATTTCTGATTTTATTATTATTATGACTATATTTATATTTAAATACTTCACTGAGACCTGGCGGTTGTAAGAGCATAATGCACAAAACTTCCTGTCACACCAATATTATAATAATATTTTATATGCATTTGTTTTTTCACAATTGTGCAATCAAGCAATAAAACAAGAAAAATACAAAACAGCAAGATGACTTTGAGTCTTAAAATAGCCAGTTAATGGTTGACCTTATCAGCATAGAGTTCATAAACCCTTGCTGTCCCTGACCACATACTTTATCTTTTACTTTGTCATGATTACATACCTTTACATGTGCACATCTTATGCATCTTTCCAGCATTGTATAGATTACTAAACATATTTCCATCAAATCAAATTATTAATTTCAACTCAAGTTGTTAATGAAATAATAATAAATTAGTGAAAATGTATATATCCAAATATAACAACTTTCCAAAAAATGGAAAATATTGTTCCACAGATATTATGTAGTGTTTTCCTCGGTGAGGTTTAAAAAAATATTTTTTATTCAATATTATATAGAAAAGCCTCACAGCACTGGTATCTGTGGTGAATGTATTTATATTAATATACACACAATGCATTCTTGTAATGGTATTGGAAGGTTATGTATGCATTACATTGACAATTTTAAACTGAATTTTAACCAACAAATTATATTTAAAATCGCTGTCCTTCTACAAGCTTCAAAAAAGATGATTGTATGATATAGGCTGGATGTGGTTTGATTGACAGCTTGAGCAGCTCCCGGGATGACACTCCAGAGCCGCAAGGGTTAAAATTACGTCACTTAAAACAACCATAATGAATTGTGGGAAGGCGAAACCCCCGTTGGCTTGTGCATGAAAGTTTTGAATTATTTATTTATTTGTATGAGAATTTTAATTATTATTATTATTATTTTTTTAATAAAGTTTTCCCCCCATTGTGGCAATCAAAGCTCCCATGCACACGAATTCTTATTTCAAACATTGCAATCTCAAAATAAAAATAAAACGATTTTGTATTGTATGTTTAATGTTGCGTTGAGTGCCTGCAAATTCTAATTCCTATGGGGTGGTGGACCACCGAAATAAAATGTAGGATCCAATATGAAGAGGGATGCACAGGTAGCACCGATCATCAGTGTTACCATATGATGATGATGATTATGTTTTGTGTGCTTATGAATGAAAAATAAAAATATGCACGTCTTTTCCAGCGTGTGACGGAAAGCATGCCACTTAAAACCGTGCATGCATTTTTTTTGGGGGGGGGGTCCTCTTTGTTTTGCCGTTTCCATCAGCAGCGTTTGTGCCCGGGGTGCACCAGCCTCGCGATAGTGTTTGCACAAGCGCTGCGTGACGCCTAACGCAAAGGTTACACACACGGGCTACTTCAAGACGCACTGCAGAGGTGTAGGGAGGTTTGTGTCTCAAAAATGTTATATTTTCCACATTGGGCTGGATAGCACGAGTTGAATGGTCGATGCCAGGGGCTTGCAGGTGACAGAAATCACGGGGTTGCACTGCCATTGACGCCTGTGTTTTGTGTGCTTTCTCCTTCCAAAAAGTAGCTTGATGAGTGTCCAAAGTAACAGTGGAAGTGGTGGAAGTTTGGAGGGGACGCCATCTTGGTCCCAGCTCTCCACGTCCCCAACACCGGGCTCGCTTTCTCAGCAACATTTCACGGCACCTGTGAAGGCCAAGGAAGGTAATATACGCATATATTCATGTTACACGGCTCTTCTTTCGAAAGGGACGGGTGTTTTTGGGATACGGGCGACGGGCAGTCTGGAAATGGGAGTCCCAGGCGGGTTACGCTGAGGCCGTGGGTTAGGTACTGTACAGTGCAGCCAGTCAATAGGTGTCTGCTTGATATGGAGTATCAAGGAAAAAAATCTCAAGAGGCCAGACGGAAAACAGCTATTTTTATTTCTACTTTAAGTGCATTATTTCCCGACTCCTAACTAAACGAGTTTTACATCGCTTTCAGTGTTTTTTTTTTTTTTTTTTGGGTTGGTAGCGGCTTCCGTTTGGAAAAGCAATTGCAAATAAAAGTGCCTCTCTCTCTCTCTCTCTCTCTCTCTCTCTCTCTCTCTCTATTTTGCTAAGATGTCTGATAATAAAAAGGGTCGGGTCTTTTGACATCATGGAGGACCCGTGGATTTGGTTTCGACAGGCAGAGTTTTGTGTAATTGATCAGGGCACGGAGTGTCGGAATAACACAGGTAACCGAGTTTAATAATGTAACTAATGGTAGCAACTTCCTTCGCCTTTTTTGGCAGCAAGTCTAGGATGACACATTTTTATTGCAGTCGGTAAACTGTGTCATATATATGCACAATGCATAGGATGATGATGATGATGGTGGTGGTGGTGTGCGGGTGAACGGAGACTCGTGTTTTTTTGGGGGGCTGCGTACAAAACTGCGATGCATCGTGAAAACGTTTTTAATTAAAAGGAGCAAATGTTCCGTGATGTCAACAGTCCGCACGTTCGTCGCCTCCAGCGCAGCGTTTGTGTAGATGCACGTAATTAAGTAGCCGCAGTTAATGCAATATTTGGTTAAACAATCACTACTTTTAATGCAATGACTTAGGTAGTAAAATGGTGGAGAAACATTCTAGATAATCAAGTTATTGGGTGGAGTTTGGATGATGCCTATGCATGCAATTCCAAGCAGTTTGTAAGTTTTTGGTTTTAATTGGTTTTAACCTAGTGCGACTATCAAATTAGTTCTTAATTGTGTTTCTTTGTTTTCTATATCAGCATGGCATCCCCAGAGAGGGACCTGCCGCTTGCTTGGCAATACTCCATATAATATGGGCAATTGAAGATGCCCTTGAGGGTATGAGGTGATGTGGTAACAAGGTTTACCTGAGTACTTAATCGAACGGTGGTGCTAGATGAAAAAACAAAATAACCCATCCTTTAAATACTCCAGTCATGTCCAGTTAGGCCGCCCCCTGACCCAAAGATTTGTTTTGTTGAGTAGTTTAATACAGATCTTGTATCCAATATGATTGCAACATTTGCAGATATGGTGATAAACGATATGGATGTTATTACTATACAGATGTAAATGTAATGCATAATGTGAACATTTGTAATTTGTTCTTTAGCTAGCACTTAAAATGGTTCCCAGCTGTTCAATTGATGATTTGAAAGATCAGTCAAAAAGCTACTTAACTAGAAGTCTAAATTATTCTGATACAATAGGCTATATCATATGGAGGAAACATGCTTATTTATAGGATGCATATGGTTAAGTTAACAAAAAAAACAAAAATCAACAAAACATGCCAGTTGATAGTCATTGATCTCTTTACACACTTACACTCTTACGATGTAGTGTTTTAGCAAACCCACAAATATTGTTGAGGAGCTAAAAAAAGTTGATTCCTTTTTAAAATGTGGATTTTAGGGAGTTTAAGTGTTGCATCTGTCATAAACAGGTGGACGTTCTACAATGCTGAACTGCATGCTGCTAAAATGAAATCCTCTATGTTATAAGGGTTCTACCGCTTGCTTGTGCAGGGGCTTAAAGTTTAGTGGCTCTGAGCACATTCAAGTCTTATTTATGCAAAATTGTGAAGAAATAATCCGTCCTTACAGAAGTGAATGCATGGGCCTCACATAGTCTTTGTAGTCCAGAGTTCACAAATGTTTGAGATTTTTGCTTAATATAACTAATATGGACAGTTCTAGGAAATGTCCCCAACATAGCCATTTTTTTTTTAATGTAACTTGTGTAATTTAATTTTGCATTGCATCATTTTAAAAGTGTAGTGTAAATAAGGTGGCCGAGACTTTTGTAATGTCATCTATTATGACGAGGACCCAGCGTGACATTTTAACCTGTTTAAAATTTAGCAAGAAACCCATCGGTGCATTGCTCTTGTCAGCAGAATGTTAGTACAGGGATTTACCAAAAGTAAACACGAGCCTAAATTTGAAAGAACTGGCACTTGGCCTTTCAAGTATACATGGGAGTTGCAGAATTGAAGTATAGTATGTATTCTGGCACTGCCTTTTTCTTAATGCGAGGTAATGATGGTCTTGCTTATTGAGAGATTGTGTGGGAATTGGTTGTGGATAAACCCTAAATTGCGTAATTGAGTTTGTATTTCATGATTATGTCTGCCATGGAAGAGTAGTAAAGCCCTGAGTTAGTCCTAACCTTCGATTTAACTCTTCCCTCTGTATATTTTAGACAAGCCACTTTTGTTCCATAACGCAGCAGAGTGGAAGATTTGTTGTGTATTGCAGTTGACTACCGTTTCCTAGGTGTTAGGAGGAGTTTGTCTTGTTGCTCTCCAGTCCCTATTCGTTGGACACCTTCACACATTCTATCGCATTTACAGCCTACTGTCTGCATTTACTGTACATATTCCACACAGTGTCTGTTGTGTTGATTTTGAGTGTCCGATATGTGTAAGGGTATCTTGGCTTCTCTAGACTTGGGTGATCGGTCTATCAGCAGGTCACAGAAGAATGTCTGGTGTCTGAGTTTTGTCCTGTCAAGCAGAGCTTTGCTGGTTTCTGCCACTGTTCTATTGGATAACTATGTGCTTCCTTTCAAGTCCCCATGGCAAGCTGTCTGCGGACTGAGGCTTCCTTTGGCCTACATCTTGCACCTAACAATCATTTTATCATGTGACTAAAATGGCTTCTATGAATCCAAGGGTGTGTCTATTTATTTCTGACGAGCACAGTATAATTAAGTTAATTTGGGGAGCTCGCAGAATTATTTTAAACTTAAGCACATATTTAATTCATTTTGTTCAGATCATGAGTGCTCCAGGAGAGAGAACATTAGTTAGGCTACATTGTAATTGAAATGGCTGTGTGAAGATGGACGATTCCATCGCTTGATGTCTGTGTTTGTGTTTGGAGTCTCTGGCCTAGATTTCTTTCCCTGTTCGAGAGAAGGATAAATTCAGCCTGTTCAGCCATTTTGAACTCAACTTGTCATAGTTTATATGGTAAAGTCAAGACATTCGTGATTGTACTGTAGTGTTTTATGTGATCTGTGGTGTTGATTGGCCATGTAAAGTTTCTAGTTATAGTGGGTTTGTAGACAAAATTAAACCCAAGCTACTGATATGAGAGTGCTAGCTTTATTCAAAGTGGAGGTTGCATGTACATATTTTTAAACTATGCTTGTCAATGTTTTGAGCCTTGCTGTCATTATACTGTGTACTGTATTAAGGTATAGACTAGTTATGTAAACACCTGTGTTCCACAAAGTGCCAAAAAAATTTTTGGAATGATTTAGTTTTACTTATATCTCATTTGCTTAACCTTAGCTGATTTATTTATTTTTTAGTTTCAAAGCTTTTTCTTTGGGAGTGGGAAAAATTTGTTCCATGAGTCCCAGTGGATCATCTATTTGGGAAAATGATTGAAAATGATCTATCGATAAAAACGATACCTAACAAACTTCGTTTGCACTGGCATCCTATAATTATGCTTCTTTATATATATATATATATATATATATATATATATATATATATATATATAATATAAAAAATATATATATAATCAGTTCTTCATTCAGTATGAACAGATAATTGCAATTTCTTTTTCCTAGTTTTGAGTTGCACATTTCATTTTTCAGATTTTTATTATACCCTCACTGCTCTTGGTTTAAGTTGTCCTAATAGATCTCGTATGCATCAGATAAAATATATTTATAAAAACTCTAGTGGAGCAGTGCATATTTAACAGCAGTCCTAGTCTATTGAACATCATATACATTTAAATGTTTATTTTTGCAAACTCTGCATGTGAAAGCCTGAAAGTTAATTGCAGTGTTAGAAACAACAGCATATTTTGTTTCTTCTACGGTGTGTACTTATGTTCCTGTATGTGAGCGAGTGTAGAAGAGCGAGGGTGGGATAAGGGTGAGGTTTCTGTTTCCTAAGGAAATTGATCCTTGTCACAAAGCCATCACAGCTGGCACCTGATTCTATATTCTTGGCTCTGAGAGGCTAAAAGGACATTGAAAGGAAAGTGAGACTGCATAGTTTGATGCAGGAGTGTTGTGTGTTTTGGATGGGCCTTCTACTGTACATACTCAGGGATGGAACCTGGTCCCTTGAAACACAGCATCTAACCTTAACAACAATAAACAAATTCTTTGCTTTCCAATTTGATTGTATGATCTCTTTGAGAACAAAATGTAAGGTTAACATTTTGAAAAAAACATTTTATGCTTTATCAAATGTTTGTAAGAAAATGTTTATTTAAAAGATGGGAGGTTAGAAATTGTGATGTTTTTAATTCAGAAACCACATTCTTTAAATGTAACATTTGCTTTTTAAATTACAAAACAATGTATGTAAACCTCTCGTGAGTTATAGGATCCATTATTTTTGCTTCATATGATTTTAGACAAAGGAACTTTCAGAGGAGACCTTTGTCAAAACCAAAAAGCACTTGTAAATCAACCACGTTTGTAAAAATTTTAAGGGTTATAAAAATGGATGTGAACTAGATTTAACGTAATTTTGAGCTTTTAGATGGGTATATTGTCAAAAGCAGTTTAGAGGTCATGTCCGAACATCCAGAAAAGATGTGTAGGCCTCACTTAAAGCAAAACAAAAACCGTATTGCATCAGAGTGCTTTATCAGTATTGATGTTTGTGAATAAAGATTTATTTTAGGTGTGGAATTCAAGCAGTATTTTCTGGATGTTTGTCAGTTGATAGTGCAGCTGTTCTGTTAGGTGCACTGTAAATCCAGTACTGTGGAGCTGCATTGCTAAAGATGCTGTTTGCCGTTTTTCTAGCTGGACCACACCTATCTTCAGGGGAGAAGCCGATACATTCTTTGTGCTCTTCCTTTTTGCTGGGGAAAATATTTAGTTAAGGCCTTTCACCCATATTAGAAAGTGATTCTAAGATGATGATGATGATTTATTTATTATTTAGGATTGAGATGTGTATTCAAGATGTGCTGAATTTTCTTCTCTCAAGTGTTCCCCAAAGTCTTGGTGCTCATCAATCTAAATGTTTCATAATTTTAGATAAACTAACAATTGGCAATAACCAGCCTTAGCATACTTTTAATATTTCAGCATGGCATTTCGTTTTCGTTGAATTAGAAGTCATGTGAATTTCATGTCACATTTCGTGATCTTTTACAGTTCCCCATTTCATACGTTGTATTTGTGGATGGATGTTCCTAGTGTGTACTTGTAAATGTAGTCTTCAGGAAAAATGTAATTTTTTAATTGAAACTTATGGTCACAAGGTAACATTATGCTGGTAAAAACCACCAATGCACAGAAACCGCAGGGTTGTGTCTTTGAGTCGTGCTAAACTGCTTGACTGCTCTTTGTGTCTGGTCATGTAACACGTGTTTAATGTTCATTGACATGGGATGAAAGTCACACTCCTAATTTAAATAGTTTATGAACATATTTTATGTATTTATGAAGTCGGCAAGTTTGGTTAACCATTGGTTTTGTAATGGGAGCAGGATTGATTTTGATTGGGTTTGGAATATAGACATATGACTGAATACTGAGAGAGGTCTTTATTAATGTCACATTCTGTTTTTTTACAGTGAAACCTTTTAATGTCTTAAGATAATTTCGAATTTTGCTTTTATTAGGATCACAAACCCGGATAACATAGTGGATCTCTTCACGTTAGCTGAGTTGCATTCTTATTCATTTGTAGATTTCTGGAATGAGATATTTAATAACTTAGTCCACATCCTACTGAAGTCTCTATAATAACCCTCATCGACCATAACACTAAATCTTTGCAGGTTTCAATGTACTGTCTTAATGCCTGTAATGTATATATGCAATAATGATATACGTTTCGTCTGATGGTAATATTATCCTTCTAACACAAGTTGTAAATGTAAATGTCCCACCCAGGAACTGGAGTAACAATAATAGTAAGCCTCTTCAAGACAGAAAGACAAATAGTCTTATCTGTGAATGATCCATGGCACAAGGATAATTAAGATTTTTTTTTAAATACTGACAGTTCTATCCTCTCCATATTTCGCACAGTGCATGTCTGAACATTTCAACAGTACGAATCAACAACAGAGATGGAAACATTTTGGTAACAGGACATTTTGAGACAGTGTAAATATAGTCAGTAATGACTGGGATGCCAGACCGCTGGATATAGAAAATGCCTTGTATACATTTGCCATTGGAAAGGTTTAGTTTACTCTGATTAAACGTAGATAATGGAGTGTCAATTGAATTGCATTTATAAATGGTCAAATTGCTTGTCTTTTCCATGCAAATATAGTTAGCATTGGTTAATCATAGATTGTGTCCTTCACTTACAAGCTAGCCTACACATACACCAGAAGAACTGTAGTGTGAAGCTACTCAAGTGAAGATTATTAAAAAGCAAGTCACCCCACAATAAAGTTGAATTTCTGCTGTCCCAGTCCACAGAGTTGTGGAATTAATTGTTTTTATTAATGACATGACAATTGTATTTGTAACATTCATAATTGGGTACATGGAATTTGTATGAAATATAAGCAACATTGTTATGTCAAATGTAAATAGAGAATTAAATGTACAAATATTTAGAAATGTTTCCCCTAGAGGTGTATCCTGGTGACTGTCCGTTTCTGCCTCTACTAGGTTACAAACTCCATACACATGTATCCTCCACATAATTGTATAGTGTTGTACATGTTTAAAATAGATTTTTATTATCTGAATATATTGTTATAGAGTATAGTGTGGTAAATGGTGAGCTGTCATAATGCTACTCTTTAATTTTGAAAAACTGCTGAAAAAAAAAGTCACAATGCTGGCTGATTAAACTTGTGAATAACCTTTTGATTTGTATTTAATATATACAAATGTATGCCATATATACAAATATATACAAATCTGTATGCTATACAGATATGACTGTTAAATCTTATCTGACCATCTTTCAACGATGTAGTTTATATATATATATGCATGCGCAGAAGTCTACACCCCCTTGAAAGCTTTTCAGATTTTGTAGTCAGTTCTTCAGTTTCATGTATTAAAAAAAATCCACTTCCCTACACACCACACTCCGCACTGTTATGGAGGGGGGGGGGAATATTCTGAAAAAAAAAAAGGAAAACTGAAACAGCTGTGAGTCTGTTGTTGCACACCTAGATTTGGCTATATTTTACCGTTCTTTACAAAACTCTGCAAGCTCTGTCAAGTTCCTTAGAAACATTGATGAAGGGCAATCTTCAAGTCATGCCACACATTTTCGATTGTATTTAGGTTGGTGGTCTGTCTAGGCCATTCAAGGATGTACCATTTTTGTTCCTAAGCCACTCCAGTGTAGTTTTGGCTGTGTGCTTTGGGTCGTTGTCATGCTTAAAGGTGAACTTTTGTCCCAGTTTCAGCTTTCTTGCAGAGCGCAGCAGGTTTTCCTCAGATTTTTTTTTTTTTACTTTGCGCCCTTTAAAAAAACTGAAAAACAACCCAAAAACAAAGCATTTTAGTTTTGTCAGACCACAAAATGGTTTGCCATATGACTACAGAATCTCTTGAATTCCCCTGAATAGATGGGGTTCTGGGCTTTCTTGGATACCATACTGGCCACATTCTTGGAGTGCTTGGGATATTGTTGTCCCAGTCTTGGCCATAAAAGCCTGTATCTTGCAAAGTTGCCATTGGATTCTCGGTGGGCTCATGTCTTTTTTTTTTTTTTCTCTTCTCCTCTCCTCCATTTTCCCATAAAGAATCACAAAGGAAGTGTTAAGATGAATTTCTTAAAATGCTTATTGGTTAATTCCTAAATGGTGTAGTGCTATTTCATACTGTAACGGTGCTGTGGAGGAGTATACTAATGCAATAAAGACCGTAATGAAGATAAGATCTAAATACCCATTGGTGGGGTGTACGTTGGAGTTTCTGAAGATTTATTTAACATCCTATATACGTCTTTTTAAATATGATTTTGTTTTAATTCGTAAACATGTATAGGCTGTTGGGTCTCTTTCAAAATCAAGATAATTTGTTATTTTTTTAAATTTGAATTTATATTGTTCCTTGCTTCCATCTAAAAATATCCAAGTGTTTTAAGAAAGTATGGTAAATCTTATTGCTCTAATGAACATAGTTGACATTTATCGCTGCTTAATACAGCTTGCAAGATAAAAGTAACTGTTTAAGTCTTCACCTAAGTTGCTCAACATGTGTTTTTAAATGGTATATTGGGAAGATAGGCTTCAAAGGAAAAACCCTCTTCTAACAAACCTGTTATCTTGTGTGATAAATTTGTAAACGCCTACAAATACACTTGTTTTAATTACGTAAATGGTTTGACCTCTGTCTTTGAAAAGAATAATTGAAGACACTGAGATACTCTAGGAATGCCTGTCAGATTCAAGTATATCCAGTGTAAGACCCAGTGCAGTTTGATAATGCTTATATGTCATTCAGTGTGAATGAACACTTAAAGTGTTGAATGGTTCCGAAAAAGGTAATGCATTAAGGGTTCGTTGTGCACTCTTACTATACACTATTTAGATTGTACTCGTTTGCAAGTCCACAAGTAGAGCGTATCAAACTGTGTACGATACAGGCTTGGCAAAATGCTTCCAGTTTTTGGCTTTGGGCTTTTGCTTATTTTGCATCCTGGTCATACACAGCAAATAGTGTGTGGGATATATTTATTTTTTCCCTAGCTGTAATCACCAATATAAATAACTTTGCCATTCTTTCTGCGGATTTACATAACACTTAATATGATAAAAGGCCTTATTGTAGTGCTTATCTTGTCATCAGTCTTAACGGTAGCTTATTTTGTTGATGTCTGATAGTGATTTTGTGAGCTTGGATATGATGAACTTCATTTCAGAGAGCTGATGTGGTGCTGTAGTGTAATGTCAAGCTGTAGACCGTTTCATTATCTGGTGAACTCCAGAATCCCCATTTATTTTGCTTCTTTTCAACAAATGTGGAAGTGGCATCCATCTTAGATGTCTTGCAGCCTACAGTACCTGTTCCATTGTGTCTACTGGGTCTTTAATTTCTGATATTCAACAGCAGTAAACCCACATGAGAATACCTGGTTTGGCTGCTGTTTCATTTCAAGCGTGTGTGTATTTTCTGTGTTCTGCCCTGGACAGTAAAATGTGCAGTACAACTTGATGATCTCTTTGAGTAACATATTGCATGTTTAACATGGCTTATAGCCCTACACGATTTCTGTATATTCAACTATTGAGAAAATTAGGTTAGAGACTAACAAGGACTTAATAAACCTCTTCTTAAAATGGCAGCTGTTCACAGGCAAAGTAATCCATTAGGCTTACTGTACCATTGCAATTATATTAGGATTCTCAATCCTCAGTCTTGGTGGCGTTATGGTCACCCCCCCCCCTCCTGTGTTTGGCATTTGTGATATTCGGCTAGTGTATTGAGTTTGGCTGCAAGGTAAATAGGAGAAGACTGTGCAGTCTTTCATTTCTTCTGACCCAAACCTCAAGGAATTTGTTTTGGGGAGGCTGACAGTAAAGGGGAGCCATTACTGGCTTATTTGCCAGATCAGTCTTGCTGAGCAGCAATTTGAGAACTTGCTGATTTATTGCTTTCAGTAGTACATCACATTCATGATCACTGGTGGCTTTTGTCTGTAAATCTGTAAACAAAATGTAAAAAAAAAATTAAAGCGCCTACAGGTTGCACGTTTTTGAAAATTGTTACTTAAGTTCTTGAGGAAGACCATCTTGTTATATAAAAACAGGATTTCTCCATGTTGCTGTGATACGATTTTACTTTTGATGGTCTTTGTTAGGTTTCCACAGCTGAACGGTACTATTTTTATTTTATTATTTTGATTTTACAGATTTTTAAAGGCTGTAATCTGATACTGGGATCAGATTACACTCAGTAGTGACACTGCTTTGTCAGAGTAAATGTTCCTAGAGAGCCTTGGATCTCTCCAGTAGCCTTTATCTATCTGTGGTACATTGCATGTGTGTAACCAGGTGGGTTTCAGATTACACCAAGGCACACCTCCTTCCAGCGGGCACTTCGCAGTCTAGTTTGTTTTCCATTGAAAGGTTAATAAAATCCGTGGCTTTTGTTTCCTTCAAAGTGACTGGACTGTGAAGACTTGCATGATGCAGAGTGCCTTTCTCCTTTTCTTTAGGGTGTGAGCAGTGTCTTTATTTACAAGGATAATTGTGACATCTTAAACATTCTCGTTCTCCAAATGAAGCTTGAAAATACATGCTTTCTACCTATTTATTATAGTGTCTATATAAATATTGTAAGATTGGAAAAAAAAAATGTAGGTGTTCTTTCTGGGTGCATTTATTAACGTGCAGGACGAGAGGAATGCAAGTACAAACAGAAGGCTGTACACTGTTATGTTTAATTCCAGCACTGATGCTTTGGTACTCTTTGTGTCCAAGCCAAGTAAGGCAGCCAGCTTTAAGCTCCCTCAGGCCTGAGGTATTTTCTCTGCTGGGATCTTCATAGACAGACCTGCATTGTTCCCGAAACCCATTATCTTTAACGTATTTGAGTTACTGTTATGCCTCTAGATGCTGTTGTAAATCATGTTTAAATTTTAAAGGTAAATTTAAACTGCTAATTTGATCTTTATCTTGGGATCTCAGGGAGGGGACTAAAGCTACGACAACATTTTCTATTGAAAGATTTCTGTATTTTGATGGAAGCCTTAAAGCCTTGATGGATTGCTCTGTGGAGTGCTTGCCTTATTTGTATTTGAGGATCTGTAGGCAAAATAACTGTGATCTGTCGGAAGCCACTGGCGTCTTGGAGAGCTCTGTGAGCTCGATTTAATCTTGGGCTGTTTTCTATGTGCGTTTGTAGGTAATCAGTTTGTTTTCAGCTTATTTCTAAGCCTTGTGGTACTTACTGCTCATGTGGCGCTGCTGCTTTGTTGTTAATTTCCTATATAAAACTGATAAACCAGATTTATTTAGACGAGTTTTGAAATTTTAAAACAGTGAGTTTAGAATCCTGTTTTTACTGCTAGCATTGCACAAATGTATCTATTGCACAACTAATTATTTTTTCCCCTCTTATTACTTTAGGAAAACCAAAACTAATCAATTATCAATTTAGGAGAAGCCTCAATTTCCACTTGCCTATAGTAATGTCAGATATTGTGGAATTTGCAGAGGAGTAGGCAGTGGTTAGGATTAAGTGTGAAAGTGTTGAAGGAATAATTGTGTACTTGGCTAGGTGGTGCTGAGTTTACCTGCTCAGATGTATGCTAATTAGAGGTAGACTCAATCAGCAGGTAGGGCTCCTGGGAAGACTGTTCTTTCTTTATCCTTTTCCATTAGAAACCTTATGCTACCAGTATTTTAGCCAGAGCAGTCTTGACTTTAACAAGGGGGGATAGGACACAGACTTTCAGTGAAGAAGTGTTTAACAGTCTCTCTAATGGGTTTACTATAAAAATGTTGATTCCTAGCTATTTAAAATAAAACATTTAATGTCACAAATGCTTCTTGCATTGAGCTGCAACAAGCTGTATTTTTAAACCGGATACGATTTTGCCAGCTATTGGGAGTTTTCTGGAAGGCCTGTAAACAAGATGTTACAAGATGCTTTAATAGTGCGCTGAATGCTCATCTGGAAGAACGTTACGATGGGAAATCCCAACTGTCCTTATTTTAGTCCACCGCCCTTTCGCTCATGTTTTTGCAAATCTAAAATCCTCCTTTAATAAGCACAACCAGCATGATGCATAGTGTGTTTTTTTTTTTTTTTTCCCCGTTCTTTTTCCCTGTGCTTGCTGGATTGTCCCATCTTATTTTCTTTAAATGGCGATTTTTAACAAGTTTCTAAATGCACATGCAGGCAAACAAGTTGACCTGAGAATGCATTCACTTGTTGTGCAGACATGAACTCACATACTCAAATTTGCAGATGGAGGAAATTACTTTCAGCTGTTCTTTATATTAGTATTAAAACCTTATTTTAGTTGTTAAATTAATAGCCCTTTTAAATCACTTTGATTCATTGACAAAGCAGCACTGAAAACAGTAAAATTATCAGCCACTGTCTTAACAAGAATTTCAGGGACTAGCAGACCATTTCAAATCAAATTGTTGAGTGAAATCAGATTTTAAACTTCTAAAATTAACACACTCTAGTAGATAATGAGGATAATTAAATGCTTTGTCAAATGATTACAACTTTTTTTTTTTTTTCCCCAACAAGTGAAGATAAATGCCTCTAATATACATTTGTTTGGGAAAGTGGTTAAAAATACCTAACGTTTTATAAATTAAAAGCTTTATTTGGGAAGACTGTATTCTTGCTCTCAGTTTGTGTATTTGGGGAATCCAGCAGAGGCTAGGGAAATCTGTTGTCTGCAAACATGATCTAAAATAGACGGTGAACCTTCAGTATTAGCTAAGAAATTTTTTACATTAAATGTGCAAAGAATTGTACACACAAACATTCTCATTATTGTTGGTTGTAACACGGTGAATACACTGATTGAAATTGAGTAGGTAGGAATTCTCATGTTGCAGTGAACATGCTTTGAACATTTGCCTTTCTGTTTTAAGGTGTACTTGTATCAACACAATATAGGAGGGACCACTTACATCAAACAAACCAAAAACACTCAGGGAAATCTTAAAGGACATATGCCCTACAAGTGTCAGTTTGAATGTTTTTTGTAAATTTGGTTCAGTTATAGATGAAACCATGCAAAAAGAGCTGTATCCATTATTCTTTGGTGGAATTAAGACTTTATTGTAAACACAATGAAAAGTCAACTTCCTTTATGGATGTGCTCTTGTTTTTAATCCCACTCCTTTCAGTAGAAAGTGCTACAGTAGAAAGTTATGCAAAAAGAAACCAGGTCATGAAGCTGGAGTTATTTTAGATTTTAGCCAAACTGCCAGTAATCCCGAGCAAATGAAAAAGGCATTAATTGATGAAAAGCATGTTTTTACACATCTATAATTAGGAAAGTTTAATTTTGGAGAATCCTTAGTTGTATCCCCAGGATTGTATGCGTTTCTTTTAACTTTTGACTTTGTTTTATTGACTTGTGATATCATGTTCCTGTTTCAGGTGCAATGGATGAACTACACAGCCTTGATCCCAGGCGACAAGAGCTGTTGGAAGCCCGGTTCACTGGTGGTGTGAGTGGCAGCACGGGGGGCAGCACGGGCAGCGGCAGTGCAGGAGCTAAAGTAAGAGCGACGCCACATGCATGCACACAAACGCACACGCAGCATTCTGCCTGCAAAAGCAGCTGCATTTTGTCAAGGCTGGTGAGGGGAGAACTGATCAGTTTTCTCAAGCATTTTAATGTAGCGCTTCACATCCTATTAAGAAGATTGGAGAACTATTTGTTTTTGTCTTTAATGCTTTACAGTGCTCCTAAGCAGATTAAAATATATTGACCACATCACATTATTTTTTGTAGATTTAGGTTTTTTTTTTTATGACTGAAAACCGATTTAAAAGATTATCACTTGCATCAAATTTTATAAATCAACTAAAGAATTATGGTTGCAGCCCAATTTATTATATATAATTACTCCAAGCAATATATGGCCCTTTTCCGAAGAATCGGCTATTGCTTAAATGCAGTTGCTTGTTAGTTATACGCTGAGTTCACACTGTGGTTATTACCTCACTACTTTAATTATGTGTTGAGTATAAAATGTTTACTTACTTATGTGGTGCTTCTTTTCTGTTTTCTAGGCCTTGACAAATAATGAATGTTCAAACCACAGTTTTGGAAGTCTTGGTTCCTTAAGTGATAAGGAATCAGAGGTAAGTTTCCATTTCATGTATAGATGTATGCATATCATTCAGAAACCAGGGCTTGTAAATGTCCATGGCGAACACTTATCAACGTGTGGGGAAAAAAAATCTCAATGCCAGTTTATATGGACACTTATGATGTCTTCTTTGATACTGAACAAACTGTTTGTGTGGAATAGATTGTTAGCAGACTGGGGGGGTTGCCAGTACTTATTTGACTTGTCAACAAACAAGCAGACGGGTCCATTCAATTGTGCTAAAGTATAAACATTTATTAGTTTAAATCCGAAAATAAACTGTAATGATAATTCATTGTCTCCCTACTTCTCTTTTCATGAATTTTCGAAAGTAACGATAAAGACGAAAGGAGAAAATAAAAATAAAGATAAATAAATAACAAATAATAAATCTAACGATTGTAAAAATGTATTTGCTCCCCACTACTCACTCCAACTACATCATCAATCCGTGCTCAAAGGCATAACAACAGTACAGGGAAATACTTTTGGGAGTGCAGTGCATAATAGAGGAGCAAGTGTAACTAAAAATACCAATTATATTTCTTACCAAAATTGTAACTAATAACAAGCTATGTACTTTTTATTATAGAAAAATACGTAAATTGCTAATTTGGCTCCTACATGGATTATATTATTCTTACAGTTAAGAGTGGTTGTTTATTGTAGCTCTAATATCATATTTTGCTGTTATAGTTTGTAAAGAGTCTCCTTAAATGGTAGCAGTAAATGCTATTGGTATATTAAGTATGGAATATTTGACAGTTCAGTGAATACTTTTGTGGTACTTTATGCGTATCAGGAATTTGAAGAGTTTTGGTCTCTTTATTTGCCTTGGTTTCTCATCCACTGATACTTAGCATTTAATGAAGTGAAGATGAGAGAATTGACAATTCCCTTAGTTCAAATATAAACCGAAGCAATAGTCTTCTCTACAGTGCAGTCATATGATGTCATAAGAATATGCTTCTGTGTACTTGGTGTTGGCGAGATCAGCTAATTGATGCGAGTGCTTAATGACTTCTTGAGGGACTCTGTGCTCAGTAAGTCATAGCCAGCCAGCCAGCCAGTTAAGTGTGAAGAGGACTCCAGCAGAGCTTTGTCTGAATTAACTTAAGAACTTAACCCGCCAATACCGGGCTTGCAGTAAGAACCTTATTGTTTAGGTCAGTGTCTCTGCCTCTCTTCCTTTATGCTAGCACACCTGCTGGTGTAATAAATCACTGACTGAGGCTTGTGCTGGGATAAAATAAACAGTCTCTGTCCTCCGTGGGCCGCGCTGCTGAATCTGCACAGATGTCATAGGCACAGATGCTAGCCATACGTCACAGTGTCTCTAATGATGCACTGTTAATATTCTCAATCAAAGCAACACCTGTCATTATTGTCATTCGGAAAGTCATCTTGGTCTATATTTAAATCCACTTACCATTAAACTGAAGTGGTTTCTTTTGAGTCATATATTGACTTGTGTTGAAAGAAATGAACCCCCCTGCAGAATTGTGAAAGATCAACTGACACACTGGAAGGAAGGGATTTAAAGAAATAACGCACACACAAACTACAAACTATTTCATGTAATATTAATTCTTGTAGACTTGTGTGTTCAAGTGTGAACCCGGCATTTACTTGGAAGATCTCATATTTTTATGTATTTGGATTCCAGCATGGTTTAGAATGAATGTACTACGATTACATTGCTGCCAGTGTGTACATGATGCTTGACTGAACTGTGCCCTATGGTCCTGCTCTTTCTAGTCTCTCTCCACTCCAGATTCTGTATCAGTTGCTCAAGCCCAGCACCAATGGCCGTGTAAAAAAGTCAGCAATGACAGTGTAGGTCATTCGTGAGCTTTCTCTGCTCACAATTGTGTATCTACTGGCACACATGATCGCTCACTTCTTTTTTTGTTTTGTTTTGTTACCAAGTAGAAATGCAACTATAAGTAAATCAAATATGTCTTGTAAAAGGACTTGATTCTTGCTTTTTTTATTATTAATTTATAAGACCCATTAAACGGTTTTCCTTTCTCTGTTAAGGGCTCTGATGTGAAGAGAGGCAGCTCCCCTGCGTATTCAGTACGTATTGATTTGAATTCCCCTTAATACTGTAGGATGACCAAACAAAAGTCCATTACAACCTTCATTTAATTATTTTTTTTGTAACTGGTGTTATAGATAACTAAATATTTTTACTAATATCAGCAATTGTCAATGTCTTTAAACCCCAGACTAAAATATTCCTGCTTGAGTCTATGAAGATGTTGGTTACTAAAACAGAACTGAGGAATTTGATGAGGCTTACATTTTTGTCACGCCTAATGTTGATCGTGCACAAGGCAGTGGAGATGAGCTGTGTGTGTTTATAAACTAAGAGCAGATCATCAACTCACAACCGCATATAGGCTGTGAATGAAATGGAAGAGTTAAGTCCCTTTATAGGTATGCACATCTATCAACCTAATATGGCCCATTTAGAAGACTACATAGTTTAAGAATACCTTTCCTGATGAACTGTAAGAAAGATTACATCTGATGAGAGTTAAAGACATTCACTTAACTATTGTCCCTATTTTATGAGAAGCTGAAAATGTATAATTTGAAGCATGACAAAAATTAAATAGTGAATACCATGACTTTTGCGCAGAACGACTTTAAAGTTATTGTTCATTTTGGTTGTTTTCCATGGCTCGTTGTCCTAGATTGAGAAAATGAGGCCTCTGTTTTGTATCGGGTTTGTCATTCTTTCCATTACAAGACCTTGCCAAAGAACCTGAGCTTGTGTAGTATGTCTTCACACTTCACAAGTTGAAAAAAATATTTATTTGAAACTAGGATGTAGAAAGTCTACATTGTTATCATTACAACAACAACAAAAAAAACTTAATATACTCTTGAGTTAATTTTTTTTTATGACTTGGTGCATCTTGAGTATAGTGTGGTTATAAAGTGTAGGTGCCCATGATTATGAAACTCAAGAGTAATGGGGGGGAAATCACAAATAAGAACTGTATAATTGTTAAACTTTTATCTTAAAGAGAAAAATCGGTTTTATATCTGCAGTACAATTCTTCATATGCCCATCTTCTTTCTTGTCAGGTCAAAACAAAACAAAAAAGTGTTTAAGATAAATCTATATGTAATAATGAATTCACCAAAAAAAAAAAAAAAAAAGTGTTTTGGAATCACCAATTTGTTCCCCAACATGGCTCCCTGATACAATCCTGTGCAAAGGCAAGAAGCATTCAAACCACATACCTCCTCCGTTGTTGGGACTCAGTTGTGCAGTTCTTGGTGATAACCCTGGAGGTTGTCATTATTGGTTGAAACTGAGGATACGCTGGCTGACTCAAGCCCATCCAACCAGCACTGCTCACCCAATTGCACGCCACACCCTTGGGGAATCCCAGTCACAGTCCATTATAACACAGGCCAGATTTAATATCACTTGGGAATCCCTGTCTCTAGTCATAGTGGTACATTAAGATGAATGAACATATAGCTGGATTTTGTACTAAGGAACGCTACTCCCAGTCTAACCCTAGTAGTTTTGGAACGTACGTGCCTAGGTTGTGTACCCAGTTTTTATTTTTGTGTGTGTGTTTTTGTCAGTTTTTGTTTGAAACGATCTGCTGGTCAAACAAAAAGCTCTGGCATCTAATTCACTGAAATGTAAAATACATTAAAGTCTAGTCAGGAGACATTTCAGTGCCCTTTGTGGACATTTTCCTCTAGTTGTGCAAAGAAGCTGATGGATGCAGTTTTTACATACATTCAGAATCAATTGTTATGTAAGATGTTCCCTTCATGGTTGTAAAATCATCTGTTAAGCAAAGAAAGACTTGATGCTTTTGCATTACTTATGTTATTACTAGCTTTGTCTATTAGCCCAAGCATTGTGAAATTAAATGTTGAAGATGCATGTATGCATAGGCGACTATTGCCTTCTTGATATTTTAAACAGTTGTTATATTGTCATTACATTGTGAGTCAAGATGTTGTTAATTGTAATTCAGAGTTGCTGATTCCTTGGTGTTTGGTTTCCATTTTTACTTTCTGGTTGAATGGAGCTGATGTCAAACTTTCTAAGTATATATGGTTACTTCGTAAAGTGTGGTTTATTTAAAGAACAGCATCTGAGTTTCAAGCCTCAGACTGCATGTGTGTGACCTGTCGGGCATCAGCTGTTGGGTTAAATCTCCCAGTGCAGGTGCCCGTTATTTTTATAGAGAATATCGATACACTTTTAAAGGCTTAATAATGTCAAGTGTAAATTGACAGTTTTTTGTGTGCAGATAATATATAGACAAATTATATGAATCGTAAAGAAACCATGCATTAGAACAGTCTGTGACTTTTATAAATATGTATTGCATGATGTCTTCCTCGGTTATATGAAAATATATATGTATTCCTCATCTGAAGTTTTTTTTTGTTTGTTTGTTTGTTTGTTTTTTGGTGGTGGTTTTATTTTTTGTTTCTTATTTAAAGTGATGTTGCTTTACTTTTGTAGACCCCTGAAAAAAAGCTCTCTGAATCCTCGAGAGGGAGAAAGAGGAAAGCAGAAAATCAGACTGAGAGCAACCAAGGTGACAAATTATATAGATGTACATTAAAGGTAAATGAAATATGTTATGATATATTTTTTTTCTCAGTTTTCTAACTTTATTTTTTTGATGCAGGAAAAGCTGTTGTACGTGGACCCAAAATTAGTGATTATTTTGATGTAAGTTAATTTTTCTTGGCATTAGTCTAGTCACAGAACATTCAGATTTTAAAAATGTGTAACATATAGTTAGTATGTAATTAAGTTTTTTTTATTAAATATATTTAATAGTAATTTAATACTAGTTGGGTATAATACCAATAATAAGCTTGGCAATAATAGTCTATTTAAATCACTTGATTTATCCAGTGGTGACATGGAAGGCCACTAAAGATAACAGAACCATGCACTTCTGCATGAAACAAAGAAATATACAATTGTGATTGTGTTTATTTTCCTTCACATAATAAAACAACCTGAAATGTAACCAGCCAAACAAACCTTTTGCCATAATTGGTGAATAATTGTTAATTATTTTCTCTGTTTTATTTTGTTAAACCTTTTCAAAGACCCACGTTAATAGTGCTAAGTATTTTGCATAATGTATGTACAGTCTGGATCTGCTGCATTTTAACTTATGTCATTATTGTTTAGGTTGGTTTAATCAATAAGTTGCTTATGATTTCAATCTGTCATAGGAAGCTTTTGTATTTAATTTTCTATTGCAATAGCTGAATGGTACTTTTCTACATTTATCTTGTAAAACAGTCTTAGAGACTCTTTAATGACCTACTTTAGTTTAAAATAAATATATATATTTTGTTTTATATATATATATATATATATATATATATATATATCGAAAAACAATGCAATGAAGTAGAGGATGCTGTGACGTGTTTTGCTCATGCTGATGTCCTTTGCCCAGTTCCAGGGAGGGAACGGGTCCAGTCCGGTGAGAGGAGTCCCTCCGGTTATCCGCTCGCCTCAGAACTCACATTCACATTCCACCCCCGGCTCCACTGTGAGTTCCCCATTCTGCATAGGATATTTCATTTGTTAATTATTGGTATTTTTGGGGGACGTTCACTGATTGTAAAGGAAATAAATCCACTTGCTTTGGACCCTTTACAATAAAATACTTTAATGTTAATATATTATGTTTTTTCTACATGGATCGGTGGTTTGAGTCCTGTATTATGGGCTTGTGATGTTTTCTGTCACTCTTGAGGTCTTTTAATGTATGTGTTGTAATTTGTAAGTGAAACGTGCTAATACTATATTCCTTTTTCATTGCAGATTAGACAAAATAGCCCATCTCCAACTAGTCTGTCTTTTGGGGACCATGTTGTAGTACATCCAAAACAGTTGTCCATTAAATGTGTTCAGGTAATTATGAGTAAACTACTTTACTGTTTTTTAAAGAGTGTTTTTCTGTCAGTTATGAGATCCCTTCTTATGTATCTTTCTCTTCACAGACTGATCTTACGGTGCTCAAGTTAGCTGCCCTTGAAAGTAATAAGAATCTGGACCTAGAGAAAAAAGAAGGGAGAATAGATGATTTGCTTCGGGTAAGGAACACTACTCTTCTGTCTCATGAAGAACAGATTGCAGAAATGTATGGCTTTTACCTGGATCTCAGAACTTTGTTCATTTTTATGGAATCATTGACGGGGGTCTAGTTTGATCCATTACCTGACTGCAGCTATATTTCTATCTTTTATTTTTAATATCTTGGAAAAATAGCTGTTTTGTTACAAGAACAGCACATCAAGTAGCATTTAATTGTATTATAACGTTTAATCAGCCTGAAGCCAGGGTCCTTTCATTCACATTCCTGTGAACACTGAGTCTTAAAAAAATAAAAATAATAATGATAATACATAGGTTTTAAGTTTTGTCTTCATGAAGATGTTTAATATTTTAATGTATTTCTAAAATTATTCCATTTAATCATTTCAAGGTTAATGTATTTTTCCCCACAGGCAAACTGTGATCTCAGGAGACAAATAGATGAACAGCAGAAATTACTTGAAAAGTACAAGGAACGCTTAAATAAATGCATCACCATGAGCAAGAAGTTACTTATTGAAAAGGTAAGTGTGACTCAGCCACACAGCCCTTTACTATTCTGATATTTTTTCAAATTTACTGTACATAACCATAAATACATGTAAAATGTATAATTAGATATTTAAATATGTAATTTGTTTGGGAAAAATTGTGAATTTGCACCATTAATGCTTTGTTTCTTCTCAATGTATTACTTTCAAAGACTTTTTCCCGAGTTGGTGCTGTACATTTTTATGTAGTTGGTTGATCAATCTAGATGAGTACAAATAACTTCCTATTAAGTGAAGGTTATGTTTTTGTGGTTTTGAGCAACCTAAATTGAAAATATTGAAATAAATTGAAATATTACCAGTATCTTGCTAGGACCATCGATTTTTAATCACTTTTGTAATTACAATTTCTGTGTTTTATAATCGCCTGGAAGTGTATGTGGCGGCACTGGAAGGCCTATTAGTAACTTGGCATGAAAAGCACAGTTCTTAGTGGATGTTTCTAAAGGTCTGGTTAACCTTGATTACTTGCGCCTCTGCAAAACAAATCTTTGGTGCCATGATGGGAAAGATAAATAACTTTCCATGTTAAGCGATAATACCGTTCCATTTGAATTTCCTAATGTAAGACATGAGATTTGTATTTTTCTAGAGTACACAGGAGAAGCAGGCGTGCCGGGAGAAAAGCATGCAGGACAGATTGCGGCTTGGCCATTTCACCACAGTTCGGCATGGGGCCTCCTTCACAGAACAGTGGACAGATGGCTTTGCATTTCAGAATCTTGTAAAGTGAGTATGTTTTAGTTTAGAAACTGGAGGGGCTGTTAACCTGTGTCCATATTTATTTAGATGAAACTTCTGTCAAAGGTGACTAAAAATAATCTGTGCTGGATTGTTGCAAAAGAGGTCTTGAAGGCTCTCACCTTTACGCTATCAATATAACATCTTTTTAACACTTGAAAGGGGGATGTATTCACACAGAACACAGGAGACATTTAGTGTGGAGATCCATTATTAATTTGGCATATGTCTATACACTGAGTGGACACTTTATTAAGTACACTCCCTTTCCATGAAATAGACTGTGCATTCAGTGACAGCAACATGTGTTCAGTCTATGCTTTTTGAATCCAGTGTTCTGTTTGCGCACTATTCAGAGAATTGTCAAGACACAAGGTTTAAGTGACTCTGAATGGGGCATGGTTGTTGGTGCCAGACACGCTGGTATGAGAATGTTGGAAACCCTGCTGTGGTTTTCACCCAGATAGTGTTAAGGCTGTATTGAGAATTGCCCACCACCCAAAAAACATCCAGCCAACAGCGGTCCGGTGGTCAGAAACAGTTTTTTGAGAAAGAGGCTGACACAACTTGTGCAGAGTAACAGTGGGCTACAGACGGTCAAATAACTGCGGAGTACCACAGTGGTGCTGAAAGAGGCATATCAGAGCGCACAACTGGTCATATCTTGTCATGGATTGGGTATAGCAACAGATGGCCAAACTCCTGTCCCACTCTTGTCAGTGAAATCAAGAAACTGAGGTTGCAGTGGGCTAAGGAGCACAAACACTGGAGAATTTGTAAAACATCACCTAGTATGATGAATTCCGGTTCTGGTGGGAGAACTGGGATTTGGTGACAACCGCACCATATGGATCCCTTCTACTGGGTGTCAACATTGCAGGCTGGTGGGGGTGGTGTGATGGGGTGTGTCTTCGTGGCACACATTGGGTCCCTTGATAGGAGTGGAGCAAAGTTTGAATTCCACAGGATATCAACATCATTGTCGATCAGGTGCATCCCTTCATGGCAGCAGTGTATCCATCTGTGAATGGGTTCTTTCAGCAGGATAATGCCCCATGCCCCAAGGCTAGGATTGTCCAGGAAAGGTTCTATGAATATGACCGTGAATTCAGCGCACTGCATTGGCCTGCCCAGTAACTAGATCTCAATCCAGTTGAGCATCTTTGGGATGTGATGGAACTATTAGGAGTAGAGATCCACTACCAGCCAATTTGCATCTACGGGAAGAAATGGAGTCGATATGGGCCAGCATCCCTGTGGCCAGCTTTCAACACCTTGTTGAGTCCATTCTTGATGAATTCAGACTGTTCTGAGGGCAAAAGGGGGAGCAACTTGCTTTTAGGTCAGTGTACCTAATACAGTGGCCACTCAATGTGTACATTTAAAACGTGTAGCTTACATAACAGACCAGTACAGTCCGTAAATGTTAAACTGCAAGGATTTAGTCATGGGTATTTTTTTTTTTTTTTTTTTTTTTTAACCACGTAGAAAGTTGTTTTCAAATCTGTAAATTTCCATCCTACTTGACCACACATTGCTTTCATATAGAGTCAGACTGTGGTAGCTTAAACCGCAATCATCCTAAACATTAAACCTTCCAGGTAGCAGGTCGGTGATAAGGTTGTCTACCCTGAATGGATTTGTCTTTTGCTTTATCCACATAAAAATCTAATATTACTGAGCTTCCTTTTAATGTCTTTGTCTGATCCAGTCGAGCATGATAGTTGGTGCTGTAAAGCATTGTTAGTGTCTGATTTGTACCGTCTGTTAGAGAACTAAATAAAATAACATGTAGGCTATATATGTGTATTTTTACACATTCTAGTTTGAAAGCAGTAAAAAGAGGATTGAGCAAACAATTGAAAGACAATGCCCACTATTAAGTCCCAGGATCAGACCCCGTAGCTCTTGCTGTAGTAGATCTTGATGTACCTAACCTGTGGATGGATGTCAGTAACTGTAATGTCAAACTTTGTGGTTTTGTTCTACAGGCAGCAAGAATGGATAAATCAGCAGAGAGAAGAAATTGAAAGGCAGAGAAAACTGTTGGCCAAGAGGAAACCTCCGACAACCAACAACTCTCAGACCCCGACCATGAACTCTGAGCCAAAGCAACGGAAAACCAAGGCAGTCAATGGAGCCGACAATGATCCATTTCTCAAACCTAGCCTACCTCAGCTGTAACTATCAACATTTACTTCATTTAATTTAGTCTATTATGTATATGTGTATATAGTATTTCCCCATTGCTCTCACACCTATCCTGAGTTCATAATAAGGGAACTGTTAAATCAATCAAGTTAATCAATACACTTTTTTTGAAAAATGGTATTGTTGTTTTTTCTCATTTTCCTTCTTTAAGGTTGACTGTAGCTGAGTACCATGAACAGGAAGAAATATTCAAGCTTCGACTAGGGCATCTCAAAAAGGTCAGGATCCATTACATATTAACAATATATTGATTGATTGATTAAACTTTTTATCGTGCTTGCAAGTATGGAGAAGCTTCAGTATCTTTTTAAAAGGGCCACGGTCCTCACTGTTATTTACTTATGTGTATATTTTTTTACTTTGTAAATTGTCACTCAAGAAGTGTCCCACCTAATAGTTCTGTCATTTAAAACATTAGTATTTTATCAGGGAAGAGAGAGCCAGGTATACACTGCCTCATTTGCTGTTCAGGAGGTGATTTTTATATTATTTGTATTTGGTGTCATTAGGAAGAAGCTGAAATCCAAGCTGAACTTGAACGTCTGGAAAGAGTACGGAATCTGCACATACGGGAACTGAAGAGAATAAATAATGAAGATAACTCGCAGTGAGTTTCAACCTACACTCTTAGGACACTGGGCTGAGCTAGTGTAATTAGTTAGGGTTTGTTCTGGCTTTTCTGGGGCCTTCTTCATAGCAGAATAAATACTCTTTCATGAAGATCTCTCACTATTTCAGCTCCCATCATATTGTGTCAAGTTCAAGCAGCCATCTTAAATGTCTTTGGATCAGGTTGGGATTCCCAAAATGAAGGATGTAATTGTTCCTAAAATAACACTTCAGCATCACACAAAGTAGAACAATTGGGCATTCTTCTTAAATTTATATACACATCTGGGAAATAGGTCCTGCATCATTAATTAGGGTAGGGCCTATACTATTGCATGTATTATTCCATAGCATATATCATTAGATAGCCTCTTTTTGTGAGCTTTCAGATTTCATAAAAGGTCCTTTTGCTGCAAGAGTATGAGGTTGAAAAATGTAATTTCCTTTTTATTGTTTTTTGAAAAATGCTTATCAAGAGAACATTCATTTTTAAAGTTACGAAGCACATAAAGGAAGGGTAAAAAGATATTTTTTGTAACAAACTGGTAAAAAATGTTTGCTCATTAATGCTGTTTCTGTTTTTAAGGTTTAAAGATCATCCAACTTTGAACGAGAGATATCTATTATTGCATCTTC
The DNA here is from genome assembly GCF_036373705.1 of Amia ocellicauda. NCBI lineage: Eukaryota > Metazoa > Chordata > Actinopteri > Amiiformes > Amiidae > Amia > Amia ocellicauda. The sequence goes on along the minus strand of NC_089865.1, from coordinate 12,222,622 downwards.
TGGGAAGAGGAGGCTTTAGTGAAGTATATAAGGTAATTTTATATTAAATTCTAATGGAAAGAACACTATTTATGGGAGCACAATGTTTGGAAGTTCAACAACATTTGGTTTTTTTTGTTTTTCTTTAGAAATGTCCCACCTTTTAATAGTGCTTTATAGTGTCCTAATTGTACAGTTTATGCTACTTCAGTTCATTTTCTGTGGTAAATATAAGCTTGGGGCCCAAGGAGGTTAGTTACTGAGCCTTTTGGATATTTTCCATTTTCATCTAACAAGTTTATAGGTCACAAGTGAGGAGGGCGTGATTACCACATTTTAAGGCATAAGGCTATACCAAACTAAATCTGTAAACTGGGACACCTGAATAAAGAGGCAGCCTAAGTAATGGCTGAGGGTGGGAGGGCTTGTCTTGTTGCCTCTGCTCACACAACACCTAGGTACAGCTCTCCAAGTTGTCATATTGACACAGACGTGTTATTGGTGACCATCTTTTCTGAGTAAGTTAGACCAAAGAGTTGCATGAGACTGACATTCCTTGGTCAAACCCGTGTTTTTGGTGCCCCTGATGTTTAGGCCTTTGATTTGTTTGAGCAACGGTATGCTGCAGTGAAGATCCACCAGCTCAATAAAAACTGGAGAGAAGAGAAGAAAGAAAACTACCACAAGTATGTGATTCTGTTAAAGTTTTCGATATGGAAATGGAAAACCCCATGCAAAATCCACAAAGGCCTAAGTCTCCTGCCCACGTGAGCCATACCACCGGACTCCATTGGATTTGTTTGGAATTTGCATTTTGTTTTTATTAAGGTTCTATTTTTACATTAGGATTCACAGCTATTAGTCTGTTTTTCTACCGGTTTTTCAGTTATTCAAACGTCTTTTTGATGATAATACTAACTCTGTCGGAATAGTCTTCTTGCTACAGTTTAATATAATGAGTAAAGAGTAACGAGTTTCTGTTTCCGTTGCAGGCATGCCTGTCGAGAATATAGAATACACAAGGAGTTGGATCACCCCAGGATAGTGAAATTGTATGACTATTTCTCGCTCGATACAGACACGTGAGTGCACGGAATGCTTCATTGTTTTACTTCACTGTAAAATCGTTACAACTTTACAAATCCCTTTTCCTGGGAAAAGTACGTGCTTTGTCGCTAATACACATGTCTTCCGCAGGTTTTGTACAGTGTTAGAATACTGTGAAGGCAATGACTTGGACTTCTACTTGAAACAGCATAAGCTAATGTCTGAAAAAGAAGCCAGGTCAATTGTCATGCAGATTGTGAATGCACTACGATATCTGAATGAAATCAAGCCACCTATCATACACTACGATCTCAAGCCCGGTAGGTAAAAGCACGACTGCAAGGCAAATGGGTTTTTGTTCCTGGCCGAAGAGCAGTTTACACTTATTCGAAGGAGAGAAAGTAAAAGAACAGAATTTTAATTTTGAATGTTCTTAGGACCTGCTTTTTATGTTGTCCCCCCCTCCCTATAATATCTACTCCTATGCGCTCATTGGTATATTACTCTAGATCTGTGTTCTCTGTAAAGGCAGTCGGCAGTATAGGGACTGGACACATCACTAACCGCAGCCTGAGCTTTATTAATTGCTGCTTTGTATTGATAAGTGCGCCTCATGTTACTGAAAAGGATAACTTCAGACCCCCTGTTTTCTCTTATGCTAATGTCACTCACTGGATTGTTTTTGAAGGGAACATCCTCCTTGTTGATGGGACTGCTTGTGGCGAGATCAAAATCACAGACTTTGGTTTGTCCAAAATCATGGACGATGACAATTATGGTGTAGATGGAATGGATTTGACATCACAGGGAGCAGGCACCTATTGGTAAAAACAAAACAAAATATGGTTTTATTTATTTTTGGTTATACAAGAGTGTCTGATGTATTCCTTTTGATTTGACTAATTGTGGCTGAATAGCAAGAATTACATTGGCAATGCTGAAGTATCTACAGTTTGCTAAATTAAAACTAGTTTATAATTTTTTGTAGTCTTCTGTAATCTATTTTATGTATTACTGAAGCAAAATTACTATTGTTTACCAATCATAAGTATGCTCAATATCTACCATTTATATAAAGCAGATACTTAGAGCAGCTGTCACCGTGTTATTTAGTTTAAAATGGCAACCTGGTTCACTCTCAAAACAGTGTCTTACCGGGGCCTTTTGTGTGGAGTTTAATAACTGTTTTGTTTTGTTTTACTGAAACGACAGCATGGCTTAATCTTTACAGATTATAATGGCTTCTAAATAATTTAATTAAACTTAATTAGGGAGGAATGCTGTGTTCTCGAAGTGCTTATGTTGAATAATGGATTTGATATCATCGGCTCATTTCAGGTACTTGCCTCCTGAATGTTTTGTAGTTGGCAAAGAACCCCCCAAGATTTCCAACAAGGTTGATGTCTGGTCTGTCGGAGTCATTTTTTTCCAGTGTCTTTATGGAAGAAAGGTACGTGTGCTCTTGTTTTTCAACGCTTGTTGTTGTCTTTAATGTACTGGAAGTGCCTAACACTTTTGCTTTTATTTCAGCCATTCGGCCACAATCAGTCCCAGCAGGATATCTTGCAGGAGAACACAATACTAAAAGCTACAGAAGTTCAGTTTCCTGTCAAGCCAGTTGTTAGTAATGAAGCAAAGGTGAATTGTTTAACTGCAATTTTATGCATTTGCTACTGTTTTTATTTTGTATGTGTCTGTTGCCCTCTAGTGGTGATTTACAACACACAGCTGTGAAATGCCTACATGTTCATCCACATTTCTCTTACAATGACTGTGTTAAAGTACTTGGTTCTAATTGGTCATTCTCTGTGTTATTGGTCTCACACTCAGCGTATGTCTTATAATATTAGTGTCTGATGTTCCCTTCATGTCGTACTCACTGCCCTGTCTTTTTTTTTTTCCCACGTCTTTACCTCAGGCCTTTATAAGACGCTGCCTGGCATACCGAAAGGAGGACCGGTTCGACGTTCATCAGCTGGCCAGTGATTCCTACCTGCTTCCTCACATGAGGAGGTCAAATTCTTCAGGGAATCTGCACATGGGGGGCTCGGTCCCTCCCGGGCCTCCGTCTTCGAGTATCATTTCCTACTGAGGATCTGTGCCGACTGAAGTCCGGCGTGGTGTTTTGAGCAGCTTCCTCCTACAGGACCTGGAAAGTGTTAAAGCAAGCATCACCTGTGCGTGTATGACCCGTTTGGGCCCGTGTCAGCTGCTTTGTGATTGGAGAGGAACGGCACCGCACTGGCTCTCCGCTTGGGCTGTACTGACATAGAGTTAAGGGCCTTAGCAAGGTAATGAATTATAGAGCACTGCGACAGAGTAGCCTGAAACGGGACTGGTAACCGAGTACTGTTACTGGTTGGCTGAATAGTGTCCGATCTGGCACAAACACTTGACACAGGAGGCAAAAGGGAGAAATTGCAGCCTGCTGTTTTGATTTAATGAAATTTGTGCCTGCCTGGACATGAATAATAGAACTACTATACCTGTATTTAAAGAGCTGTTGGTCTTTTTAAATTCTGATCCTGTAGTGTTTGTTTTAACATCTCAGCAGTTGCATTCCTGTTGGTTTCTGTAAAGCGTTTGCTTTAAATTTTCCTTCTCACCCTTTTTGTTAAACGACCATGGGAATTTTCTGTTACAATGTGAGTGTGTGGCTACAGCTGGCATTATTGATATCCAGGCAGGAGCATGTTTGCAGAATGCACAGAAAGTAACCAAATGTAGACAAACTGCAATGTATAGTATCCTATGCAGGATGATTTAAAAAATCCCTCTTAGAAAAATTGTATATTTATTGTACAGATGTCAATTTCAGTTATTCTTAAATTTCAGCAGTTTAATTTCTGTACAAAGTGTTATTTTTATTTTTTTTTTCTTACTGGAAATTGTCATTTTTATGTCTCCTGGAGCATTTTCATTTGCTGCTATTGATGTTGCTTTTACTTTTTGATAAGGCTGTATGATCTACTTGAGGTACAAGTTGTACAGTTCAGTTAAAAGAAAAAAATAATAGTTACAAGAAAATCAAGGCATGTAATAACTAATTTGTTAGGACACAATTCTTAAAAAGTAAGAGGCCATCGTGCTTTTTTTGGCAATTAATAGGCTGTTATGGTGTCTGTTCTAGGTGGTCGTCCCTATAGAGGCGGCTCTGTGCTGCCTGAGGGGATGATCTTGCTGTAGATTAAAGGGTGTCAGGCACCTCCTCTTCAGACTGACACTAATAAGGTTTAATATTTTGTTCTTAATGTGCTACAAAGCCATTGCTGTGAAATTACAAGAACTGCCTTGTCAGTACAATCCAGTAACTCTGTACATGGTCTGTCTGTTCTGTACATTACCCTGGTCAATGTTATGTCCACGATACTGAATGAATGCTTGTTTGTAATTTCTGCAAAGGAAAACCTGTAACTACAGGTTTCACCTCAATGTTCAGAAGTTAAGCTTTTGCTAATGTTTTTGATGTTGCAGGCCTTTTTTTTTTCCTGTTTTTTTTTTTTTTTTTTTTTTTTTCACTGTACATAAAGAAGAATAACTGTCTCTGAAGGTGCTGCTGAAATTGTAGAGAATGTAGCCAAAAGAGAAATAAACATTAAAAACTGATTTTAATACATTATTGTTTCTGGAAATGTTATCAAGTACATTCTGATTTCTTTAATGGTACATTTAGAGCATGAAGTGCAGCATTTTATCTGAATATCAAAGTAGTAATCATACATTTTCTATTTGGTTGCAGCCTACAGTAGTCTGATCTAGAATAGTTTTTCATCTGTCAAAAGCAATATACACTACAGACCTTGTGTATTTTTCAGTCTGTTCATAGGTTTGTATAACCAACAAACGTAAATACACAATAGCACTTTCAATATATATATATATATATATATATAGGCCTGCCCAATATGTTCTAAATTGTAATTTAGACAGTAAATTAAGTAGCCTTGAATCCCTGCTCTCTGCCCACTAGGGGGCAGAACCTCACTTTCCCCACAACTGACTGTACAACCCAAGATGTGTTCATATGAGGCCTGAACTGCTAAACCCACAGCCTATTTTAAAAATATTTTACAAAATTAAGAATATCTACCTACCTATATACACACATCAGAAATTGAATGGGTTTTAATTGTTTTAGGTAACCAGATCAGGTGATGATTTTTTGACATTGCAGACTCGCATATTCTTCAGGCATCAGGTCAGTTCACTTTGTGATCAGTGCATTGGTTAGGGTTACAACAAGGCTACTAGAAAAGTCTTCTCCCTGCGCATAGCACGTTTTTATATAAAAACTAAGAGTCGAAATGCAACAAAGCAGTAGAATTCAATGACGTGATCAGGAGCATTGAAATATGTCTGTAAGCATCACATATAAAATGGGCAGCTAGACAAATCTTTTCAATAGGTCACCGAGTTGTGGGCAGTTGATCAGGTCTAGTCTGACCTCTAGATTGGGTCCGATTGAGCTGCAACCACAAAACATTTCCTAACCAAGTATTTTAGCTTCAAAGTCTGAAGGAAACCAGGTTTCAGATTCCTGTAGAAAAGAGAACCTTGTAGAACAGCAGAAATCACATCATTTCAGGCGTGTCAATCATGTTGCAACCTGGTGCAGAGAAACAGATGGCAAATTTACATTTACAGTGCAGTCATAGTATTTGACATTTATATGGATATTTCTGCCTTACGCTCTCATGTACTGATTTAACGTTCTTAGACAGGGACTATGGCATTTTGGCTTAGCTACTTTTATTGATAATCCTGAACAAGAAGCAATATCTCTGACAACTCCAGTAAATCTTGCAACTTGCGTACTCCCCTGCTCTGTGGATTTAGTGCATCATCAAATTGAACTTTAAAGCTTTTAAGATTACATTTCAGATCAAAATAACTTGAACTAACTCCAATACAGGCTGCATTTTCTCTTAGTAATTCAAACCACCTTTCTCAGGAAAGCTTTCCATTACTTTCTCAATATTACTCAAAAAAAAAAAAAATCTCCTCAGTATATATTAAAGGCAGAAGTGAAGCAGTAGAAACATTTTACCAGAGCACATAGTAAATGGAATGAAATGGAACATTTTATTTGCAGGAAGTTTAAAATTAAATGTCTAACTCTCAGGAGAAATAACATCTTTAGTCCCTTTTATCTGAAGAAAGGGTTTTCACAGTACACTAATCACTGACGTTTTGTTGAAATTTAAACGTTAATGACATTGACTGGATGTTCAGATTCAGTTGCATACACGATGAATGAAAAAGAGGGTCGGGTTTAAATCTACATTCTCATACCAGTTCAAATGTCCGCTGCCCTGTACTGCAAATTCTTTTTCAAGAATGCAAATGAGTTGATTTCTCTTGAAGTGGCCATGGTGAAGAATTAGTAACCTGGACTGATAGGTTATTTAAAGGAATAATAGTCACACACAGGTAGAATCCCAACAAGACGGATCTCAAAAATAACCCTCAGAACATTTATATATTCAGATCTCAAGTATATATACAGTTTATAAGTGTATTTAGTTTAGTCTCTAATGTTTTAATCATAAAACATGTCTCTACTTCATAAACTAAAGGGTCCACATTACATACTTTACACAAGTCTAAACATTTAAATGTAATCCTTTCTGCAGTGTCTTTTGACTGTTCACAATAATTCACCTGAGGAATGTGGAAGTCTGCATATAAAACAGTGGTGACTCAATTTCTTGCAAAATACAAGACTAACAGGTTGCCATTCCCTGGGATGATCTCTGAATGCCCCATTTCAATGCACACTGGTTGGCTGCTAAAAGCTGCAGTGCTAGTTTGGCAGCATCTCTGCAGCAATTGACCGTCTAGGGTCACCCATCGCCTCCGAGTGCTGGAGGCCAACCCTGCTATCATTAAAACGCGTTAAAAAAAACTACAAATTAAATGTATTGTTAATGAAGATGGTGATTAGCTGCTGCGTTCAATCATACCCTTTCAAAACGCCTTCACTGGGTACCACGGAATATATAATGGGGTCAGAAAAGCTGTAGGGAACTGAACAGTCAGTAACTGTTATGGGGAACTTGACATTGTTACAAGGAAGGAACACCTGAAAAAGATTTTGATGGCAAAAACAAGCCAAATTGCAAAGAAAAAAAATAAATTTATTTTTACAGAAGTACATGAAGAAACCATCACCCCCTCATCAAACCAGACCAGTTCAAAGAGCAGCACAGCATCCCCAGTAGCCACAATCTGACGCATCCCGCCCCCTCCTGCATGCCATTCTCCTGCCTCCGACAGCACCAACACACTCTGTGCAGCGCAACCTCCCCGCAGGGAAGACACCGTCACTTGCTCGTACGGCTCATAAACATGCAGAGCCGAACCCTGCGTGACACACACAAACCTAATAATCTACAAATTCAGCTATTAAGGAAACCCGGCCTCAAAGTGGAGAAGACGTATCTGCTCGTTCGGAGATCGCGATGCTAATTTGTTTTTCGCTTTTAATTAAATTGATGTGTGAGGGAAGTTAATGTTCAGTGGAAGGACACAGTAGGAGGCAGTGTCAGCACACAGTTGCCACAGTGATTAGAAACACACACTCAGCGGAGCGCCGGGGGAATCCGCCGACAGCCCGGCTCTGCCACTTGACAACGGGGGCCGGCGTTTAGCAACATTAGGCACATCACTGACACACAGTCTCCTAAGCTTGAGGTTTATTTTACATAAAAATACTGACTTAAAGGGACATTTCTTTTTATGGAGTTAAGCTAAACTCCTTCCTTTAGAAAACGTATTAAACATTACTTAGCTTTGCACCACAAAAGTGCTTCTGCTTTGTTTTGTTAACGCAATCCTAATTTACCGCTGTAAATTGACATCTAGATCAAAACTACCGGTGGGTTCCTAAAGAAGCGATGTACATGACTGAGCTGACAAGAGATGAGAACATTACCTAACAAGCTGGTCATCTGAAAACAATTAAATGAAATATCTGGATCTGTTGTTCAGAAATATGTAGACCTTTGTAGAAACAGAGAGAGCAGGAGAAAAGGGGAAGATGCACAAAAAAAAGAGGCGACAGCTTAAAACGACCAGGCCGAGCTGCAGGGAATGACCTCGGAACGTCACGGCATCGTGGCTTGTAGTTCTGGAACATAGAAGACAATGTTTCTGTTTTTCTCTCGCTCTGTTACAGGATATGTAAAAACGTCTGGTCAATCAGGGGCTTCCTTGTGCAGCTTCAGATCAGAGCCAATCTTAAGACTAAGGAGAAGGTACACGGACAAGAGTTGTGTAGGGTTCTGTCAATTCAAAATAACTGACTTCAGCAAACAAGTCAGGCAGTAGGCGAGCTCTTCTGTCAATCTACATTGGTTTCTAAAAAACAAAATCATAGAAAAGAGGATTAAGACAAATAACATGTAATGCTTAAATCAGATCAAAACCAAAACAAAGGCCAACATAGATCTATATTCGTCCTTTAATCAGCTATGATTGATACTCAGAGAAATTTGAGTTCAGTACTGTGGCAATACACACACCTCCACACTTAGAAGAGAGATGAAACTCCCTTGGGCTAGACTGTCCAAATCATTCAGGATGCTAAAAACCTCTAAAGCCCGATATATATGCGAATACAGTGGTGGGATGCTCAGCACATTATTCCATTATCATTACAGTTAATAAGGTGCATTCCCTTCCCCACTGGCAATCTGTGTAGTCAAGCATAATTTTAATGAGCCTGTTTTGCAGCACTTCAGCATTCCCATACCCATTAGTTGTCAAAATACATAAGGTCAGAATATAAGATACTGGCTTTGAAGGCATAAACCGGTACAGAGACGAGGCTACGCATCACTGGCACCTGAACAACTGCACAGAACACTTGTACACTGCAGCCGAACAAGACGTGAGCCAGCAAGTTAAAACTAGTGTGTTCTGTACATTTTAATGAATGACAAATTATAAATAAACTTTGACTTGTGCATTCCTTATGGGATCGCACACAGACACAGTAAGAGGAGCTCCGTGCAGTACAATACATTGTCATCAATTCACCGGGCTCACTCATTTCAGCATGGAGTACATAACATCCAGTGTAATTAGAGTTATTTAGGCTGCCATTTCACGTTACAAGTTCCAGTGCAGTTCTCAGTTCCCTATACAGATTGTGCTGGAATAGCTGCTTCCCATGGCAGATCGCACTGAGATTTCCTGAAAAGACTTCTCCCAGGAAATGCACAGGAGTAGAAAATCAGCATCATCACACCGTACTGTTTTAACATGTTGGTATTTACTAGAAAACAAATTAACATGCTTCCCTAAGACAGTTCTGAAACTTCATGGTGGAAAACAATGATCGAATCAAAAAGTCACATTCAATCTGAAATTAATATGTAACAACACAGATGCAGAACTTTAAAATGACTATCGGCATAATCAGAATATATTTTCATGGAATATATACATGCAATCAAAAACACCCCTCACTGGCTTCTTAACAGGAGGCAATGACAGCAAAAAAATAAAAGATAGGACGAATGCACAGTACCACAATAATCCATTAACAAAAACTGTGATCAAGATTTGTATAAATACCCATCATGCCTTTCAGAACAGAAAACACTCTACAACTGTTCATCTCAAGATTTGATTGGCACTTTATATCGAGGAGAAGTTTAATTGGAAAATACCCCTATGCTGATTTGAGTTAGGAACAGTATAGGTCAGAAAAGCTATACGAACAAATGGTATCATTTCTGAACATCAATGAAGAAAGAGAAACTAAAGTATGAATGCTGGACCAGTACAGTGTAAAATTCCATTTGTTTATTGCTTGAGTATGTGAACAACGTTTTTCAAGACAGGCGGCCTGCAGCGCCACCTTCTGGCCTCCAGCTATACACCAATTTCATTTCATCGCCTATCTTTCCAAGCGAATGTAAAGTGGAATGCTGTAACCCAGCACCTACATGAAATCAAGGGCCTCTATTTATTGACAAAAGAAAGTAAGGAAAATAGACTATACATGTAAATGCACGATGTACATGCTAAATTTAATACAAATAAAAAATAAGTAATAAAAATGTTACAATCCATTTAAAGAACCAAAAAACAAAACAAAAAATGACACCTCTTCACCATCATACAGTAGTCTTCCACCGAATGCATGTTAAAGAATTTAAATTCTCAGGTGTAGATCGGTTCAGATTAAATGAAAATGAAAATAAAAACGTGAGGGAAATATACACCTAAATCTAAGCTGTATAGGAATTGGCTGGCAGGCTTCCTTTAACACACTCGGGTATAATCTCTCCATTTCACCTCTTCCTTGAACCTCATCTGTTCTCATTCCCCCGTGACTCCAACGGGACCTTCCTGGGCTGGCTGTTCTGTCCTATACTGCACAATCATGTGGGTTTCTCTCCTGTGGCTAAATAAATATACTAAACAAATCCATCCACATTTAAGAGTTTAGTGTTAGGAGGATTCAGAAGACACCTGTGCATCTGTAGACTCGGAAGAGTGCGTTTCACTGGTTACCGTCGTCTCTGTCGAGGTTTCGTGAGCCCGTGCTTTGGAGGCGGCCGTGGCGTCCAGGATCAGGGCGGGAGTCTGCTCTACGTGTGCCACCGACACTACGGGTGGTGCAAACTCAGACGGGGGGGCCGTTATGCCTGTGACAAGGGGCATCTGAGTGGGGAATACAGTAGGCATTGAGAGGGGGGCTATCCCGGGCAGGTTCAGGGGAGGCAGTGGGGCGAGCGGCGCGAATCCTGTGAAAACAAACGCACGTTAGGAAGGGAGGAGGGAATACATCACCACTGTGTGTTTTACTCTGATTCTCATAATTAGGATTCCTTTCCTGTCTCCGACTACTGGCTGTAGACCTAGACCCCATCCGCAAATGCATCTAAGATTCGGTAGGACTGAACGAATTGACATTGTGTGCCATCATAAAGGCTCGAGTTTCAAGTGGGCGTTCAATCCTTAACAAAAGACTTTCAGTTGAATTCCTTGATTTGAGATGCGAGAACCAGACAGTGCTTATCTAAACAAAGACACACCCCAAGACATGAGGCTGCAGGTGTGTCAGTTAAGAGACTGTAGTTTTCAAATACATTTTTAAAAAAATGCTGTAAACATCCCTGCAGGTTAATTCTTATAATCAGCTAAAAACTAAAAAGACAATAATAAAACTCTTGGCCGATTGTGCTGAAGAACAAGAATTTCAAAAATACAACTGTTTTGTACATCATAAAAAATGCGGGGGGGAAATGAACTGTTTAAAATCTTTGATAAGGAAGAGAAAGGAATGTAGGGACAAGGATAAACACTACACTCTCAAATTTTGCCATACCAAACACGAAAAAATGAACAGTCCCAAAGGCTTCCCCTACTCCGTTCAAGCTTACCTGCTGTAGACGATGGGAGTCCTCCAACTCCTGCTAAAGAAACTGAAGTGAGATTTGGTAAAGTGATATTCAAATTTGGCAGGTTGGGTAGGTTGGGTAGGTTAGGTAGGTTGGGTAGGCCTGCTGGCAATGGCATCAAGCCTGAGAAGAAAAAGAAAAAATGTAAACATTTCTGGAGAACAGCATTGGATATTTTGTGTATTTAAAACGGATTAAGTCAAATTCCTAGGCTTGCACATCCCATCCCATTTATCTCGCTTTCTCACCGGGTAACGTGGTGGCTGGGCTCATATGGGGAACTCCACCCACTGAGGGACTGACTTGAGGAGGCAACAGTGGCACAGTTGGGACACCTAGCAAGAGGAGAACAAAACAGGGGGGGGGGGTGAAAAAAACAAACAAAAAAAAAACAAGTGAAGAGGTTAATCACGCTTCCAAAGGAAGATTCAAACGTGTGTCTACATTGAAGTAGATTCCTGATTGCATTATTCTCATAAATTATGTTCTGAACAGTCTTGTTACTAAAAGACAGGACATATCAAGTCTCTAGGTCTCTGGAAGTCATGCAGGATTAAGCAGATCACATAATTTGACAGAAAAGCAGCATATTCATAGAAATCCATCAAACCCATAGTAAGTTGGAACTGATCTACATGAGAATAATGTTCAGACCTCTTATTTCACAGTCTAAAACAGACACACAGAATTCACCTTGAGGAAAGTACACCCGGAGGATAGTTACCTGTATGAAGTACATTAGGTACAGCCGGGGCAGTAGGGGCAGAACTGATGGTCAGGCCAGCCACCCCCTGTTCCAACCCAACAGGTGCAGAAGGCACAGCCGGCGGAGGACTAACAGCTGAAAGCTGCACCTAAGAAAGATGTACGGTATTGTTGATAAATGGCAAAGGTCATGTATATCAAACAAAGTCATTTACAATTAAAGCCATGTGCTGGAGTCACGGCTTCCTGCACTACAGCAAGCCTTGCATCACAATGAGGGTTGTGTAATTGTCCTCCATACGAAAATAACACGCTCCCATCTCCCGTTCGGAGGAAGCCAGCACAGAAGCAGGCAACACAACAGAGGCAGATGGCAAGAGCGATAGCACAGCTCCCAACGACGCAAAAGGAGCCTCATCTCCCAAGGAAAGTTTGAATACAATCTGGAATTTACAAAATGCAGGCGACCACTTTGCTTGAAATTTCACAATATGAACACGAAAAAGCTTTGAGGCACTAGATGAATAGTGTGCGCACTGCACAGAGGACGGATCTATCCATTAATTAAGGTAGAATATGGAAAAACTAAAAAAATACTAGATATTGGCATTTGAAACGTTAGGAGGGTATAAACCATGATTCGTTCAGAATTGTACTGAGTACTTACAATACCCTATTGGTGACAATCAATGATTTGGCAAATATTTATGTATTACTTTGATTTTCTTATTCTACAAAGGTTTAGAAAATCCATTAGATCAAGTGTATTTTGGAAGTGGAAATTGTTTCTTAAACAGTCAATTATAAACGTTGCCTGTTCTTGGAGCTCTATACAACTATGGAGCTTGTGCTTTTAAAAGTCTTACAGTGGCAATAATGTGGATTATAAGGCATGTTGTATTATAGAAAGTCTTACCTCTGTAAAGCCATCTTTAAATGGACTGACAGGTGTACTGGGTATCTGGCCTGGTAAGCTAATCTTCTTTCCTTCTTCAAATGGGCGGGTGGGTATCCTGTGTAAATAGCCATAGCCTATCCCACAACCTAGGCTTTACAAAGAAAAACAATGAAGTGTTACACCTTTCCTCATTTGATCTTCAAATTTTTTATATTTTTTTATATATTTGTTTCTGGGGGTGGCCTGGGGGGTACGCTTACCTGCCCTCGCCACCCCAAGCAGTGTTTGGCGTGATGACAACTTCTCGACAATTGTCAGTGTCCGTATTGTATACATAGAGTTTCAGACCTTTCCCCTCGTGCGTTTCAATGAGTGAGAACAGATCCTCCGACTGCAGGAAAGGAACACACTTTAAGAAAAAGAATTTGGTAGAGCTGCATCAATCATCAGCTGCAAAGACATCCGTATGATTAAGTATGTCGCATCGTTAGACCCCACTCCCACAGTGAAACAAAAAGGGAAAGTGTTAGTACAAAGAAAAACAAAGGTTAAGAAATGCAGTTAAGTGATATTTTACAATACATGAAAACATACACTGCTAATACAGAAAGGTAATGTGTATTTTTATTAAAACATTTTCACTTAATATCTGAATATTTTTTAAAAGGGTGTGTCACTACTAACTACATGTGAATGTGATTTGCTTATTGAAAATATATATTGAAGAAAGGAAAGTTTAAAATAAGCAAAAGTGCAATAAAGACAGCTTAAGCACCTCATTCATGACAGTGTCCGCCCCAATGATGTAATCAGTGTGAGGTCGCAAGCCTGCCAGAGCAGCAGGGGAATTTGGCTCCACTTCCTGGATAAAAAAAAAAAACACAAAATTAAATAAATAACTCTAGTAAACGTGAAGTCCCTAAGTTTCATTACATGCAGTTATAGTGCGATAAAAATAGTATTCAACGTCTCTATCTGTCACATAGCGCACTGAATTCAGACATTAGTGTGTGTTTTTGGGTGCTCTCAAAGCTGTATGCAGATTCAAAATAGCTAATATTTATAAGCAGCAACAGTAAATTAAACAGATGGTGCAATTAGCCTGTGATGTGGATCATTTGCTCATGGCTGGAATCCAAATATGTCACACATTAAGAGCCCATCATGATTCTAATTTAAATTTGATTATTTTTCAAGGCAGGTTTTTGAATAATTTGGAAAAAAAAAAAAAAATGCAGTGATGGCAGTGTGTACCATTAACGCTTGCCGAACTACAAACATTAGCTCTTTATTTTACACCACAGCTTTATTCAAGTCTAAAAATGATGTCTATCCAAAGAAAAGAGACTAGAAGTACCCCGCTATTGTATGATATTAATTTGGAAAGAACATCCACATAACCCAAGTTACACAATGATGTTACCATTATTGGAAGATCCATTAGGCCACTAATGCAAACAGGCTTACAACTCAGTGTATTTTTGTAATAGTTACTATTAATTAACTATGGTTACTAATACTAACTGACTGACAGAAAAACAAAAACAGATACGCAACACTGGGTCCTTCTCAGTTATGAAATTGGTGGGGTCAGCCAAGATAACCAAAAGCAAAGGATTACCACCATCTGTAACTGAAGCAGCACTCACCCTTCACATTTTAAAGCTACATTTAGATGATGCAGTCACATGATACAATTGTAACCAGCCAGAGAGTATGCTTACCAGTACGTGCCACACATTTTCGTTGGCACCCTCGAAGCTGCAGAAACGTATGCTGACCCCAAGTAGTCCCTGCCCCCCCCACATGTTGCTCGGGGTGACTGAGCTCTCTCTCAGCTCCAGCGTTTTGCTGCTGTACACCAGCATCTTCACCGGCTTCTCCACATTTGCTTTCAAGAGGTCTTTGAGTGTGTCATTGTCTTTATTCTGTCAGGGACATAATACAAATAATAATAAAGATCTGTGGCCGGTTGCATAAAACAACTTAAGTAATTCTCTTAAGTTGTTCACTTAAGGACATTTCCCCCTTAACTAAGGGGATGAATTAAGAGTGTTGCACAAACCACCTTGTTCCCCTCGAGTTAGAAAAATCCCTTATGTCTCTTGCGATTAATCTTTTTCTTCAACCAATAGACTGCAAGCTTACTGAGCACTGCGGGCCGCTTACCATAGAAATGGTGCGATGCCTCTGATAATTGTTTTATAGAACGCTGCTCAAGATTGGCAAAATGGCAAAGAGACGAAGCCCCAACTGGTGTGAAGGAGGATAGTTTTAATTGACGAATACAGTAAACTGAAAAAATATGCTGACAGCTAGATTTAATCCTCAGGAGACAGCAGTCACTAACAAACTGTGGGATGAAATAACGGAGGCTGTGGTAAAACGCACGAAACGTCGCTCTGCAGAGGACTACTGAAAATTAAAACGTATGAGAACTAGAAAAGTTTAAAGCATTAACAGTTTGTAAAGTTTTAAAATAGTTAAATGAAGTTAAGAAACTACGTATACAAAACAAAACGTAATATTTATGTCAACATACTTAATAAATAAAGTGTATTGGAAATACAAAATAAATGCATGGTTATATAACTACTTCATACTATTTATGTTAATATTTAAAACCTGCATTTAAATATGTCTGTCTAGATGTTAATTAACTCCTCTCTAGTCTCTCAGTCTACATATTTAGAACAAATAAGAAGGAACACCTTGTTCCCTGTCCTCCACACACACACACACACACACACACACACACACACACACACACACACACACGTGTTGTACTGGCACATTCACACATTTACAATTAAAGGCAAATCCTGCACAAGGTTCCAAATGTGTTATTTTGAATAGATTACAATACAATCTAGTTTGTGCTTCTATATCCGATTCCAGCATCACACATATTTAAGTTTTATAAAGTCTGTTATATGTTTTTCCGGTAATTGTTCATCATTTAGGTTTTTAGTTATTCATCATTTTTCATTATCATCCAGTGTATCCAAAGGATTCTCTCTATCTCTGAAAACCCTTATGTGAAGCACAGCTTCATCTTAATGTCCAATGTTTAGAAATGCGGCCATTATAAACAGGCTTTAAGGTACCTGAATAGGACCCCCTTTTTTTATTATTAAAATTACCCTTAAGTTGTTTTTTGCAACCATTAACTACCTTAAGGGAAATACTTAAGTATATTCATGTATGTGATCAACTTAAGTAGGATTCCTTAACTTCCCCTTAAGAAATTGTACTTGTTTTATGCAACACACTTAAACTTAAGTACAAGTTAAGTACAACTAAGTAAATCCACACAAACAAAACAAAGTCTCGCACTAAGATGAAGAGAGGTAATAAACCGGTGCTCATATTTTCATCTAGACCCTGTAGAAGAACAAGCCCAGGTCTATAAAAAGCAGGATTATGTATCATAGTCTAATGACCACATTTCATAACCTTGAGGTTACGCAAGGCCTCCAATGGCTCTCATCATGGTGCAATATGAGGTGCATACAGCTGCATGGAATAAAGAGCAAATAGACAACCATAAAATGCAATGAAGTTTTGTGAAAATGAAAAGAAGTGTCGTGAACAATATTCAAAATGTTATAAAAGACCAAATAAACTTACCAATCGTGTATTATTAATGGAAACTATGAAGTCAAAGAAGGGTTCAAGACCTGCCCGGTGTCCAGGAGAATTCTCTTGTACCTGAAGATAGATCAATTGCAGTGAGTTACCCTCATTCAGACTCTCGCAGCTTTTGAAAAAGTAAAATGCAGTGAAGTTTTGTCTTCACAGTGGAATAGTCTTTTAGTATTCAACCCAAACTAAAAGGCTTCAAATTAGTATAAAATTAAGAGGAAATCAATCTTCCACCAGTGCATGTATAAAAGCATAGATTTCAGGAACTTTTCCTACAAGTATTAACAATACACATTGTTTTTTGATTTTCATTCAATATTAGAGAAACCCATAGTGAGGGGAATTTAGTGCTTTTGAGGACATGGTGAAATAAACAAAGCTGATGACAATAAGATGCTTTTTTTGCTTTATACATTTATCGCCTATTTCTGTTCTGGTCTCCAAAAAGTGTCCATCCACCAAATTTGCAGCAATTTAATGAGCAGCAGCTTATAGCAAAAGTTAAACTCTCCTGAAATTCTAATGTTTTGACATTTATACTCTTGAAGTGGGTTTAATCATGACAAAAGTAGTGTACACTTGTTTTTTGACTCAAGTAATTAATGTGTATATGTATACCCTGTATTCTGCAAACCTGAAAGTCTGCCAAGGCAAATACCACACCTTGCAACCTGTGTAGGACAAGACTTTAAAGCTCTGATCTCCAGTTAATTGATAACCACGGTGCTTTCTAGATACTACAGTGAGGAAGCAGTGCACCCTGTCTTCATTGGCATCTGCTCTTACCGAGTGTGTATGGCTGAGAACTAATACTTAAAACCCAAATTCTAAATAAAGTATAAAATATAACTGCATTCCTTGTGTGTGTGTGTGTGTGTGTGTGTGTGTATTTTTGTACACACCATACTTGAACTGGACCACTGATTAACATTTCAAATCACCTAATAAATTAATCTAAATTCAGCAAAGTAGTTCCATTGAAACTGTCTAGAAAATAGAGGCAAAAAAGTGTACTACAGCCAATATGATTTTTAAACTCTCATGTTTAATGCCTACAACCTGAATAGTCAGCAGTCACCTATTCAACATCTACAGCATCACAACAGCTGTCAGTTTCCGGACAGATTTTCAGACGTCAGTGTAATCCTGAACAAAACATGCAACTGTACTAAGGCTTATCTACCACTGCCACATGGATTTTAAGAAGTGTGTATGTATTTTTCTGGCACAGTTAATGTTTTCAGGATAGTTAAATATTTTATTGATACACTTTTACTGAATGATGTCATCTTTTGAAATAGATGGTAGATAGAGAACTGCACACTTTTCATATTATGGGATATGCCCCCTATGCCCAAAAAAGAAAACTGTCAGGAAGCAAACACTATGCACTTAAATTGCTTTCTATGCTAGTGTTGCAGAGGCCTGCTTAGTGCATACCTAGACTCAAGCATTTGTTTACTGCGTTTGTGGACCGGTTTTACAGGTGTACAATACATCGATACCACTGGTTTGCAATTGGGGGGAGGGGTAATCCATAATATCTCATGAATATATTGTCAATTGACTTTAGCATTGGCTTTGATCGTTTTGATACATTTTACCGACAGGACAGCTATCGCCCAACCCATCCTACCATACATATCCACGTAAGACACGCATAGCAGGAACCGATTTCTCTCTCCCCATCACTGTGATTTAAAAGTGCAAAGGAAATTAGCATCTTACTACACAGCAAATGTTAATTTGTATTATTATTATTAATGTCATTACATCGTAGAACACAGTGTCCTGAAGTGGAAAAAATTAGCAAACATGATGCATTTCCCCGACTACTAACCAGCTAACAACACTGAAGGACTACCATCGACTTTGCAAATTGATCATGAATGACAACAATAAACAGATGCATTTTAATCCATCCCTTAAAAGACGCCAACTGCGTATGCAAAAGATGGGTTACTTTAATGTGACGACTGGAAAAAAAAAAACGACAACGTCGCTACTTTAGGGGCTGCTACTACTAGGCCGCAATCACATCCCCGGCCCCGGTTTGCTAGCTCTGCCGAGCTCGGTCGCTCTCGAGAACGGGTCCCTACAAAGCTTATTCCCGCTCCCGAGCCTTTACACAAAATAAAAACAGGAAATGGCATACTCTGAGGACGTGGTAACCCTCGGACCCTCCGCCGGGGATCTCAACACTCTGCGCTGCCCCCATGTCGGCCGCTTTCTGGACTGTGTGGCTCGGACGTGTCCCTGCTCGGCTCCGGCTCTCTTGCAGCGCTGCGGCCAACTCCGGCGCCAGCGACACACACTGCTGTTACGTGGCAGTCGCTCGCAGGCCGGGAATGCTGGGATCGCGCTTCGTCCGCAGCACCGCCGGAGCGCAAATCAAAGAGCAGCTGATGCACTGCAGTCTATGGTGGCTGGACATCCGGCCTTTAGGTAGTATGTAGAAGTGAGGAAATGCACACATTAAGGACTTTTTTTTAATATATATATATAGGATATAAGCATGATGCATTCAGTTTTCAGGTTTAATGATTCATAGCAGAGCCTCTTGTGAAACCAGGTGTTAAGTTTCTTGCTTTTACCTATATAACAAGGGTGTATACTTTCACAACAGGTGTGCATTGGTGTACATGCATCATACTCCACTGTATCAAAAGAGACAACGACGGACTCATTTCACTGCAGGCAACACAATTTGAGTTGTTAAGTGACATTTCTCGTAGTAGAAGTAGAAGTAGGTACAAAACATGTCAACTACCTGGAGCACAGACAAATGCAGTTTTGACATCCCTTTTTCTTCTGTGAAAAATCTCACTCCATTGGTTGCATGACAATAAATATGTGGTTGGTATGGTTGCCCACTCCCACATGTAATCAATCCCATGTTCTTAATACTCTTCCCTTGTAGGCTGGTATTTTACAGCTTACCTGAATGTTTTTGCCCCATTTATAATGTTAATATTATACTCTAATGCTATGGACATAGTATACCTCCTTGAACATTCACTACAGTTTGTTGTAAGACTTTAAATGTAGTCTTTAGTTCTTCGCTTGAATTTGATTAAGATCAATCCAAGAGTTACGGTGCTTCAATCACTTTCCCTAACAAAGTCAATTAAATGGGATACCAGATAAACTGCACTCAGCCAAAATCCAATCCAATCCAATCATCTCGTAGTCAGTGTTAATCATCAGGAAAATAAGGAAAATCACCAAAGAAACCATATAAGATGTTTTAAAAGTGGCTGAAAAAAACACATAAAACATGCATTTTTGTTTTAAACAACAAAGAGGTTTAATTTTAAAATATAAATACTAAATACTAAATTGATAAGAGAATCCAGAGTATCAATGTGTAGTATACCACCATTTAGTAAGCACTGGTAAGTCCAGTCAATTATACATTTTCTCTGGTCCAGTCTTCAGGTGGGGTTGGCTTTATCCTGAAGAGAGCAGAAAGTAAAAGTTAATACGGAAAACAAATGTTCAATTTTTTTAATAAAATGGCAAATATAGGTCAACCACGGAACATGATAAATTGAACCGGTATACCTTCACTGCAGGGTAACATTCAATTATTTATGTCCTTTTTTGAAAGTTAATCAAGCTTAATTAGGGCCAATGTCTTGTGGAAATAGATACCACTTAGTATAGAGACTGGCTTTCAGGGGGGTGCCTGGATGCATATTAACCCTTAAGATGTGTTTGAGTGTTTTTCAAAATGTCATGCGTCATAGTGCATGAAGGTGCATCTTTAAATAACATTGTGAAAATGCCCCTTCATTGCCACATCCTATGTGAAGACGTATGGACCAGATCAATATATCATTCATACTGGATTTGATCTGTGTTAGTCATAAATATTGTCAGTACAAAAGAAAACAAGATTAAACCTTTATTAGTGAGTGGTTGTAAATTTGAACCTAAGTCAAAGTGCCAGTGTTCAGCTACCTAAAATGTCAGTTTCAAGGAAAACAGAATATATCTCAATCAGTCATTATATTCTCCAGGTATAAATTACTGACCATTACTTCATCATCCAGCCAGTTGTCAGCATTTTGCACCATCTCCAGCCAGTCTTCGAAGTCCTCGGTGGAGTTGCATGTTGACAGGCGTGCACGGTGGAAGGCTGAAAAAAAGGAGAAAAGGGAAAAAAGGAGATTGAAAAGCTTTTGTAGATAGTGGTGTTTCTATGGCATTTCAAGCTTCAATAGGATAAGACAGAACCTATATATTAAAGTCATCAGCAGAGTGCAGTGCTGTCTAGGCTATAGTTCTGTGGTCATTCTCCCCAGTTATCTGGCGCCAAGCCGTTTTCGCTGGGTTACACATGAATAGCAGGTCACATAGGTGTTTGAGAGCTTTGGTAATGGGATGTGAAACCTTTCTCTTGTAGGTCACTGGATCAATTAAAGCCATGGCTGGTAGTGACTGGATGTCAGCTGCATGAACACAAACCCACACAGCAATGTAATCAGTATTTATCTGCAAGGAATTAAAGTATACCTGGGAAATGTCATGGTCCTTTTCTATAAATGACTATTGGCATGTTAACTCTTTTCTATTCATGTCAGTTAGGTTCTTTTTTGCTGGAAGCAGAATATGAATACCACATGGGTAGCAAGGCTCACACAGACCTTGATTAGAGTGTGCCGTCTGAATTGCACAATAAAGAACTTACCTATGATGATCTCATTGTCACTTTCTTTTCTTACTGCATTGCCACTAGATCCATGTGCTTCAAGGTCCCATGTTGAGTCAAAAACAGGCTGTGGTAAAACAAACATTGTGAAACCCTTACAGGTTTTCTAGTGTATTTCTCACTGTGTTTCAATGGTATTTACAAAAATGCACTGATATATGATGCCCAAAATGATTATTGTTCTGAATACTGCAGTTGTAGATATTCTTTTTCATCGAGAGATTTTCTTTCATAATCATTGTGCCTCTCTCTGAGGTGATATACTGTATATATTTAAATGTTCTATACTTGACATTCAACATACCTACACCGTATATATGTTTAACATGCAAAATTAGGAGCATCTCCCTGGCACTGATATCTATAATTTTGAAACCTGAGGCTATGAACTGTGAGATCAATGCAAGTCTTTAAACAGCTCAAACCATTACCTCTGTGGGCTTGTCCATTAAGGTAAGCAATGTAGAGCTGAGACTGGGTGACTGCTCATTTATTGACATTGAAGATGGGTCTGGAGAGCTCAACGGTGAGTTGTCTTTTAGTTTTTTTATGTTATTGTCAAAGCAGGAGCGAGACGGATACACTGCAAAGGAATATTGAAGAAGGAAGTGTCAGCGTGTAAGGCAACAACAACAAAAAATCATAATTAAATTGATTCTTAATGTCTTCTTACTGTTGGTTAGGACTGCATGGACTTCATCCCGCAGAGCTCCTGCTTGGGGGCGTTTGTGCTGATCCACTGTGAGGCCCATCTCAATGAGTCTCCTCACCTCCTTGTGGCACCTCTCAGGGATTTCAAACAGTGGGGGGCTATTGTTGGCAATCTGGATTGTATACACATAATTCATAGATATACATGTCAGAAGCTTACTAAGCAAAGTGATATAGAAAGAGGCTGAACACCACGGCTAAGCATGAAGAGATAGGTCTTTACCACCACATCCAATGAGGGCAGCTCACGGTATTTCTTGATCCAGGGAGGCCTGGCGTTCAGCATGTGGAGGAGGGTACAGGTGCAGCTCCACACGTCCGCCCTGCTGTCGTGCTCCGATTGTCTGGCCACTTCAGGGGCCATATGTGTCTGTGTCCTGCCTTGTAATCTCTCTTCAGGGGATACAAGTATAGCTTTTGAGTTCCCATTTACCAGCCATGTAATGAAGTTCATCTCACCTAACTATCAAATCTTTTCCAATAGGTAACTCCCAAAGATAAACACACTTTAGGATATTATAAAAGTACAGCAGCCAGTACTCTCATGTGTGACAGATGATTTCAGGGTTCCCAGAATCAGTCAAGAATACCTTTTCCTTGACATTTCTCGTCTAAGTGTGACTATATATAGTACTCTTATCTCTTATCTCTTACATACAACTTACTGATTCACATCCATCTTTTTTCTCTTGTTGTATTGAACAAATACAGTATTTTCGTGTATTAGTTTAGTTTAGTTTGTTAACATTAACATCTGTTTTAGTGCACAGTAGCCCAGTCATTCAGTTCATAAAAACGTATTCATGACATTTGCAAGCCTGGGCATAAACAGCAATATTTCGACAGCTTCCATAATTGGAAAAAAATGAATAAAAACTGTTTTGTTCAAGGAGTAACCACTGCACATATTTTCCAGATGGTTCTTTTCAATCACAAATTCCAAATTATACAACAAATGCTCAATATGGTGAGTGTGTATGTGTCCATATTTCACTGACTCACTTTTCCTAAACAAATCCTGCCCGGGGCCGAATTTCTCCACAAAAGAAAAGTCAGAGAGAAAAAGTTCTTGGGTGTTGTCTGAGAGGAGGATGTTGTCAGCTGGTGGATAGAAAGACAATGTTAAGATTTGCAGATATATAGGTACTGAGATTTTTATTTTATTTATTTTATAACAAGAAGCTAATGGATGATATAAAAATACTGACTCACAGGCCAGTTGCAGATTATAAACACAATACTAAATTTTGTTTTTACTTAGAACCAATGGAAACTATCCATCAATTAATGGGCTTTTGATTTACAATTAATGAGGTTTCATAATATATCAAATAAACCACCAAAAAAGTATTTACTAAACTTATTTAAAAAGTGTGTAATCAAGCTGCTAAAGAAATAAATATACTTCAGTAACAAACAAGAAAAAGTATATAATCAGGCAGGTATTTTATCTTCCATCTTACCTTTGACATCATTGTGAATAATACATTGTTTATGCAAATAATCCAAAGCATCTAAAATATTTTTGAAATAATAAAGAGCTAAATTCTCAGACAAGCAGCCACATTTGATAAGTCCACTCAGAGACCCCCCTGTAGAGAAAAGACAATAGATTTTGTTATAAATATTAAACAATGGAAGTATTTAAATGTTCTAGTCTGTAGTCCATTCTGGTACTTGTTACAGAAATCATAATAAATATTTATATTCAAAATGTTAATTTGATTTCCATTATTATTCTTTCCTTGTCTGATCTTGAAAGAGGTGCCCACATTTTTGTTTTGTTGTGCCATCTCTTGAGTTTGTTGCACTTAATTAAAGAGATAAGATTTCTTATCTGCTGAATTGCAGGTGTTTTCTTCAAGACAAGAACCACTCACAAACTATAACAATGCATTTTAAAATATGGTCAGAAATCTGTTTAATTTGATTTTGCAGACAAATCACTATACATTTATATCAGATATTTGTTGATGAATTTATTGAATATTTATTCACACTAAGAACAATGTCAATAACACTTTCAAATACTGTTATTTATGGAGTGATACAAAATGATCACCTAATTTCATATGGAAATACACTCTATTACTTTTATGTTGAAGTGGGAGTTTGCAAATATTCACAGTACAAATATTCACAATTTCAATCTGTAAAGCTCTCTGTGGCTACACTAAATAAAAACGGATTGATTAATTATTAGTTGATTGACAATAACTATGGCTTTTTTCTTAGATGCATAAAAGTGTTTTTTACCTTCTGCAATCTGCATGAAGTAAATCACAAGGTCTCCTTCCAAGATTGCTCCAAAAAGTTCAACAACATGTGGTCCACTTAAACCTTTCCAGATTTCTAGCTCTTCTTTCTTAAAATTTTCCAATTGCACCTGAAGAAAATAGATTTCTTAATTCACAACTAACTAATCTTAGAATTTAACAAAGAATTAAGAGCCATACATATGAAAAAAAATATATAAAAGTTTCACATTTGCAACCTGTAACAATTCAGTACACAGAAGCACTAATACACCGCTTCAAAACAAATATGTCATACAGAAACAACAAATAAATTATTATTATCCTTTTATCTTTCTTTTTCACAGTATTGAAAATTGTTTTTTTCTTCAGGCTGTAAGAAAAGGAGACTAATGCATCTTAAATTCTTTCACTTTTTTTGGCTCGCTGTGACAATAGGTTTTTTGTTCTATGCTCAGAAAAACAAAATCAGGAAAGTACAGAAAAAAAACACGAAACAAGTTCAAACTTAATTTATATACCTGATCTTTATCTATAAAACAATTAAAATGAAAAGCAACTTTTGTTTAAAATAAATGTATTCTTAAATGTAGTTGCATACCATGTTAAATGTTACTTAAGATGTTTTTTAGTTTTATTTATCATACCTTTTTTGCAGCACACTTGAAATTACTCATATTGTCATGAACTTCAAAGACAGATCCAAACTTCCCAGCCCCCAACTGGCATCCCTTGGTCCATTCGATGTTCTCCCGATAGTAGCCAGACTCTGTCCGCAGGCTCTTTTGGGACATACAAAAACAGTCAAGAACATTTAACTGTGCCCACTTAGTCAGCTTTATCTTTTTAAAATAATAAAATACCTGTGAAAATAATCATTATCAAAACTAATTTAATCACTACAACACATACCTTCAAAAATAATATATATATATATATATATATATATATATATATATATATATATATATATATATATATATATATTATATATATATATATATATATATAATCATTTATAATACAAATATAACAATCCATTACAATGAATATACTGCATAAAATATGAAACCTTAATTACCTCTGTTGAAAGAAAAGCAACGACAGAAATGTTAGTCAGGCATGAAAAATCAAAAACAGGGATTTTTTTCTTCATTCTTTCACTAGACAGGTAGTATAGCAATAATTTACATTAAATACTTAAGGGATAACAACATTATTGTCATAAAGTAAAATATTTGAAATTGTCTTTAATAAATGCGATACAAATAGATGAGATATAGTCTTGATTAAATGTATTCAGACAGTAACAAACTCAAGCATTGTTTTCCAGTTTAACAAATATTGTCAGAGGTGTTTGAACAATTATTCAAGACACAAAGTCTAATTTTGAACTTCCTAGCTGCTTTCTTCTACATTTTTGCATTCATTTTGCCAACTTCAAAAACAGGTGCAACTTCCAGACTTTAATATATCCACCCCCATGTTTTACGGAGGACTGCAATGTTCCTCTTTAAATGATGCATATGGCTTTCTCCACTGCATCTTTCTTCCATCTGGGCTGAACATCAATACCTGTCGACTAATATGACCAAATTACTTTACTGAAACGTTTGCTGAGGTACTTTTTGGCAGATGTTAAGATGCCAATTCTTCTAGAAAGTACAATTTTCTTTGCACCATTCGTATTCAATTAAAGCACACAAATTAGTACTGCCAAAATAATGGACATACACACTATTGTTTTAAATACGCAATCATTATACATTTTTTTAAATTGCAATATGCATTGTTCATTGGTAATATACTGCAACTTTTCTTTAGGATTGGAGGACACTTAGACCAGTTATCCACCCATGCTCACTCACATTGTTGAGCAATACCCCTTTGTGGATGCTCTTGTTGTTGCTACATCCCTTTTGAAGTTTACAACAGAAATGAGCAAACTGCAGGAGCTCCTTCTCCCCACCATGCCCCACGGCAGGCTCCTCTTCGGAGAGCAAAGAGTCGCAGTCTGGGCTCATAACGGGTACTCTCTGTCCAGAGTCCCCAGCCGTGTCATCAAGGTACCGGATCAGACAATCTTCCAGGAACATATTGCAGGGTGGCACAAAGGCAGCACCACACTGTGGGCAGTGAATCACTGGAAATGCTGAAGACTGCAGGCCTGGTACCTAAAAACACTCATATTACTGATGTGCTTATTAATCCTGAATGCTGTTGTGGATTTACCCCATAAACAATCAAAATACTGGGATGCCATTCAAAATACATACATCTATAAATGACAGTAGCATTAGTTAGAAGGTTGTTGCTTAGTAATGCATTTATTACAATTTATTAAATTACTGCAATAAGATATATAGAGTACAAAATTAAAAAAAAAGACACCTACCTTATAAGACATCTTCAATATGTGATTCCTTCCTCTTCCAATGTTTCCCAATGTAAAATGCAGGTAAAGAGCTATATGTAGCTAAATGCTCCACAAGAAGGGAAGTATTTAAATGTTCTTACCTTTATTAAGTTTGCTAACCACATGCTTTCCTGTGCCATCTCATTTACATGTAACATTCAACATTGTGTATAAAACAATACAATTTCCTTATTTTGCATGATGTGAGAACCAGTACATGACACTCACACTTAGGACATAATCTCTTGATATAATTAAACTATTAAAATAAATACATTTATTTCTGCCACAAAAGTAATTGAAAACCACATGTCCACTGACTACTGTAAAATATATTATTATTGTTGTTGTTGCTGTCTAATCATACAAATAAAAGTCTGCCAGACAAGAAATATTTTTAGGTCAGTTAAAGAGACCATAGATCAATTAATCAGGTAAATTACATAAGTAAATTAAAACAAACAAACACAAAATACAGAAGAAAAGTTTGTACTATACAATTCTTGTAATTTTGCATATATGTATATTCATCAGTATCTTAAATTATCAAAATACTGTTTTTAGTGATGGACACAGGACTTTTGACCACCCTTCAACTATGAATTGGGGAATGTGAGCTTTATAGCACACCTGTAGGGTAAATATCTCTGCCTGTCTCCACTACTTGTTGGACACTCTTTGCTTTTTGTAAAATGAAAATGTGATTTTATTGTGTGTGTGTGTGTGTGTGTGTGTGTGTGTAACTAGTGGCCCTGTGTAAGAGTGTCAGCTAAGAATTTAATTATAAAGACTAAAATTATAAAAATTATAAAAACCTATAGACTTGGGCAATTACAAGGGGTTGCACCCACCCCAACAAAAATGCATATAAATATTAGAAAGCACCATATATAAGAATAAATGTTATCTAACTGCAATATGAAGTTAAAGAAATACACTCATACAATTGAAAACCTAAGCTGTGACAGATCAGAAAATACTGGTCTGACTCCAAAGTGCAGCCAACAAATTCATGACCAAGGGTAAATGAGCTTTAATTAACAGTATTGTGATTTGTTCAGTTAGTGCAGCCAACTGTGCAATGTTTTTTGGGTTGTTGTTTTTTTAGGCAGCTGGAGTACACTATAAAATCATCAGCATTATATTATCTGTACCTTCCTCCAGAAATTCACATAAAATTGTCCACGGATTGATGCTAATGCTGGCAGACAAAGACACAGACCTCTGTTTAATTATCTCTGCAGGAAACCAGCCTCTGAAAAGCAATTAAAAATTCCCTCAGTAAAATCAGTTTGCATATCTAGATGTATAGCTCTCAGAAAAAAAAAAAAATTATTCTAAACAAGCTGACATTCTGTAGCCCCCCACACACAGAGATACACATTACCTGCAGTACACATAATCACAGCTTTAGACAAAGAGAATAGACACAGCACCCATATATGTATCAATGTAAAGTGTGGCCCTATTCTCGACAAAAACAAAGAAGGCACAGCTTTATTCAGAAAAAAATGAAAACACTTCAAGTAAATGGAAGATTACCAAAGCACGTCTGACATTCAGATAAATTGTGATCTTCCATGGACTGATTTAATAAAGTCATTACATTAATAATCTACCAGCAACTGCACAAGCACAACAGAAGAACAGGAGTCTCAGTTTCCTAACTGATGTGCCTTGTTTTTAAAGAAAAATGTAAATGTAACAAAAGACTCAACCCAAGCGACGCCACCGAGCAAGAGTTACAAATTACATTATTAGTTGTTCCATTTTAGCCCAACCTGTTTAAATAACTCCAGGGTCACAATATTACACAGCAGCAATTTGACTCGGTCTGTATATTCAGCACAAATTGCATTCAATAATATTTCTCACACTTGTGTATGTGTGTGTATAGAAATGGGCCATTATATTCTCATTAAACTATGAAAAGAATGCATGACTGCCTTTTCAGTGCACCACAGTGGCAGTGATAAACAACCTGTCTTCTGCGCTCTAAACACAGGCTATATTGAACAGGACAAAGTGGCTGACAGAACATGGCTGCTGCCACTCGAAGTGAACAATGGTGGTCAATTTCTCTAAACAGACCAAAAATGATTGTGTAGTTAATCACGGGACAGAACTATCCCTTTACAACAACTCTGCCTCATAGGACTCCTCAGATATACGTGTCATTCTCTAGAGTACAAATGTCTGAGAGGCATCTCCATTATGCCAGTAAACACTTTCCTTTGACGGCACAAGAATAGAAAGGCAACATTATTTGGTAACACAATTTACAGAGATGGAAGTATTATTTGTAATTAATTATTTCATATTGATCAATTATGTTATGGTTGTTGTTGTTTATCTCAGCCTAGTATACGATCGTATGTCGATTTGAACAAATGCCACCTGCGCCTCACATTTTCTCTTTGCCTACCACACTGAGAGATCAGAGATTGTGCCCACCTCCTGGATTAGGTAGATAAACCAGAGCAAACCAACACCTGCATAGAGCCACTTCATTTCAATTAACTGTAAGCATTATAGCTGAGTTCATTATGCATCCGACATGTTAATTTTCATTGAGTTGAAAGAAAAAAGGCCACCTGTGGCTTTTCAAAAAGACATTCAACTATCAGGAGCTAGGCCACAGTGTGTATTTGAGCGTTAATTCATTTCATCCCATACTCTGTTCTTTTAATAATGGGATGTTGGAGTATTGCAGGTCATATTTTCATTCTGAATTAAATACATATTTCGAATGTCGCCCTGGATACATTGATCATCCAGCTAGTATAAGTGAAGACAACACAGGTGGATTCATCTTTTCTTTTGCAGTGTAGGTGAACATAACGGTATCATGCATTTATTTCGTATATTTGCAACGTGTTCATTCACGGTTTCCTGTCGAAATGTAGGGCTCTATTCTCAAAACCACCCCTCAAAATGTGATATTACCCTTCTTCATTTGTAAGCTTGAACCAGCACACAAGCGGTTAAATCAATCAGTGATGACTTACACACACACAGTAGGCACTGTGACTTATTGCCTTTTAAATGTATTTTTTATTTTCCTCTTACAAAAGTGTCGCTTACATCGATTTAGCTTTAAACCCTTTGTTTATTGCCACTAATTTAAATGTTTGAAATAAATAAAAATGTTAAATACATAGGCCTATACGTTTTACAATACATCCATTCAACAACATCCGTTCAACAACATTTCACATTATGGCAGAATTAAATATTATATTTGTAGCAGACTGATGAAATGTTTATTTTTGATTATTATTGTATCCTCCCTGTTATAATACATGTAATTAGTTCCCTATGCTCTCTCGTAGGGTTTTCAGCACCACTGTGCTGCTTGTTTCCAGTATCCTTTAGCACACATCTGCATACATCACACATCTGTGTCACAGTGCAAAACCACAAAGCTTATGGAAAGAATGAATGTGTTTCAGATTTTCACTGTTGCATTACTGTCACTTTGATATAGCCTATCTTTTCAAGATGTAAGTAAATGGATTGTGATCGGAATACAGAGGCCTGCTGTAATTGCACTTGGCAATGGTAATTGCCTAAAGACACTGTTAAAAACGATGCTATTAAGAGGCTTTTTAACTTTAATGAGAGACTCATTATAGTTCTAACCACCACACCAAGAGGGATGAAGTAGTTGGTCTAAAAGCTTATCTCTGTTGTATAGATTTATGTTTTATCAAAATGGGGGAAATCAGCTGTTTAAAGACTATTTTCAGTTATCTTTTGCCCAAAACTTAGTGGATGGATTAATATAAGGTTATAATCTTGCAGGAGAATTTGTATTTCTGAGTGGGAAAATATTTAAATATTATCAAATATAATATAATAATATAATAATTATGATATTATTAAATATAATAATAATCATCATCATCATCATCATTTATTATTATTCTTTTTATTAATTATAATAATAATAATAATTTACTTTTATACTACACATCTTCACAGACATGATAATTGGCAATGTGTCATTTTCTATCTATTAAGGTTTAGATAAGGTTATGATAATGATTATTATTATTTTTACAAGCTGTCACAAAATACACATCTCAAAAGATGTGCATAATACTGTCAATTACAATAAATGCAAAATACAATGTACAGCAATGTGCAGTATACATAATGTGAACTAAAATCACATAAAAATACAATGCAGTTACATCCATTATGCATGTATAGATCAGGCATGATTATCAATATTACATTTTGTGCTTATAATGATAATGTATTAATATTTAATGGGAGATAAACAGACACTTTTTTGTGTAAATGATGGCAAACACACTGCCACTGAAAGGTGATTATCACACGAGCTGCTGTTGGGAAGACAAATCCTGAGCACTGAGATAGATAGGGAGTATTTTCTGCTTTCTGGTAAGGGTTGAAATGTTGAAACACCCAAGAGTACTCCTTTGGGGTATTTACAGCAGCCATGAAAGTTGTGATGAAAGACTTTGATGAAAGTTACACTTTTAAGATTTAAAAATGTATTAAAATTATAGAATGTAATACAAAAATCACAGACGCTTTACTTATTCACTCACACTAACATGAATACATAAAAAACAATCATTTAAAGGACTGAAATACTTCCCCTTTAAAGTGTTGTGCATTGATACTCCCAGGAAAAAGGACTCAGAGGTTAGAGAATTAGGTTTTAGTTTTCACTCCATTTGGGTTTTTTATTAAATTTATTTTTTATAATTTCAGTAGATACTCTAGGGTGGGATATTGATATATTCTAACAATAAGACATCATTCTAAATTTGCCAAAGATTAACTTGTTTCCTTAGACCCTTGCTCTTATTTTAATTTGTAAACAAAAGATCCATCAAGAAAAGCTATTGTCTTCAACTATACCCCCGCCCCACCCCATTTCCTTTTATACGGGATATGAACAAATGCTTCTTTCTTGATGGCATAAAAATGTACTTTATGACTATAGCATAGTCCACATAATTTCTACAAGAAATATAGCCTTGTCTGTGGATCATTGAAGGGAGCCACATTTGTCGATATCTTCTTCACATTTCATTAAACTGGTGATGCACAAAGTGAGAGTCAATATTTATCAGGAGGCTAATTCAGCAGTGATTTGCAGTGGCAGCAGACAGATCTGACCCTTCAGAAAAGCAATGAGGGGATTAATAGATATTAGTGCCACAGCACTGAGGGTGTTCAGAATGACCCTATTTGTATAAAACTTTAAAAACTCAACCAACGCACACAACCAACTTTCCAGAAGCATCAGAGTGCCAAACAACAAAGGGTGGGCGGGAGGAAACACACGTGCACACTCACCCAGAAATGCCCATTCAGCATGTGGGCTCAAGTCCCTGTATCTACATTTCTGGAGAGTTTAACTTCCCTGAAGGCAAAGACGGTTGTTGTAGAAGGAGGTATCGCATTATAATTCTGCACACACCTCTCAGAGTATGAGACATTCAAAATGTTTAAACTTCAATTATGTGTCTGTCTTGTAGGCTGGTATTTTATAGTTGAGGTTCAATGGATTCAGCCAGCATGTTGTCCCTGTGGAGGAGTTTTCGGAGTGTGTCATTTACTGTGGCGCCCTGTTCCGTTCTTCAGGGTTTAATTTTATTTTCACCGTATTGTTTTAGGATAATGCCTGATCTGGTTTGTCTGCATGAGGGAGCTGGAAGCCATTACACAACAGAGAGTTTTTCATGTCAGTATTTCTGGTGTATTCATGTTTACTTGAAGAATAACCAAGAAATAATAATACAAAATGTTCATTCATTTAAAAATATTTAAGCAGAACACATAACATTTATTCATAGACTGTTATTTTGGACACAGGCAGTGTTCTGTCAAACTGTACACTCATATTTTAGAAAACCATTTTCCGCCAGCATTGACTCCCCAGAGAGAAAATAATAATAGAAATCAATACTTTCAGAGGTCTATTCTGAACTTATTTTATGTTTAACAATGCTTGTAATTGAAATTGATGTGGTAATTGATTGTTTGTTGACGTGATGGGGACTATTAACAATAATTAAATTAAAATTGTATGCTTTGCTCTTCGAAATCTCTTCAAAGGCCTTTATTAGAACTGGGTGAGTTACAAATCAGAATAATATTCAAAATATTAAAACCGCTACAATTAGAGTTTATATATGGCTTTTAAAAGCAAAGGTAATATATATATATATATATATATATATATATATATATATATATATATATATATATAATTTGTAAGCATACACTGTAAAGAAAACTATGAACTTGACTATTTTTGACAAACAAATATTGATCTGCTAGCAGGTAAAAGCCACTGAGCAACTATTGACATTGGCTCTTTGTAAATAAAATGAATATCTCCATAAGCTCACAAATGAGGTTGATCATCATTTGTCTTGACTGTTTTACTGGATCTTTAACAGCACATGAGACATGAAGAACCCATTTAATCACCGATATCAAAGCTGGTGCAGGTACAGAAATGCAATCTGGCTTCTTCATTTTCATTAACTTTCAATTATTTTCATGGGCTGAAACACCTGCTTCCAAATTAGCACCGTAATTATGCATAAATTTAATTTAGCTTAGACAATATTATCACCATTAACTAATTTCAAGTAACTAATTGCGTTCCCAGTAAACATGCCATCTCAAACAGAACGAGTTAAAACATACACAGGGCAGGGCAGTGTCTTGCTCAGGCACAATGTACATTAGTCAGACTGTGAAGCGATGGGCTCTTGTTGAAGTTGTTATAATAAAAAGAGACATCTGTAGGTGTGTGGGAATAAAACAAGAAACACTTTGCCCTTCTAATTATCTTTAGCAGGCTGTAATTGACTTTCCCTTAGGTCGGTGTCTTCATGTGCAGATATGTAGGCCAAATTCCAGGCGATCTGCAGCATTTCATGCATTGTGAAAGGAAGGAAAGTGTTCTTGTATTTTCTTCATGTTCATATAGTTCAGTGTGTGGAACTAAAGAGCCTTATTTTTGTCTGTCCTATTGAAATACAAACAGGTGTGACCTTAAAAAAGACAAGATAATGGTGTTTATGAAAATAAGCGTTTTCATACACCAGGTAGTCAGGGGAAAATGGAATCAGTACCTTAAACATTAAAATATTATGAAAAAATTAAAACACTATGTTAAGAGTACGTTAGTTTTATAGCAAACTGGTCAGGTTTCCAGGTGATGCAGCTCTCAACAGTTCAGAGTGTATTGCTGTGTGAAGTAAATTAAATTCCCAATGCCATCTGCTGCTGTGGAGTTTTTTTTTAACAACATACATTGTTCTTTTATTACTTACTTACAATTAAGCTATTGAAATCAATTGTTTTGAATGTGTATGTTTAAACATGCACCGTACCATGGAGGGTTAAGTCGAGCCATGAGCAATTACTTCACGAAGTGTCTAGTCATTAGGCTGTGGATTTGGCAGGAGAGGTCCAGAGTGTGAATCCTGAGGCGCTGGGAAGTGCAATAAATCAGATTACTTAAAAAGAAAAGCAGTGAAAGGATTCCCCAGACTACGTGTTTCTGTGGCTTGTTTTTATTAGCTTCATATTCGTTTAGTTCGGTCTTCAAATGACAAGATTCTTGTAGAATTTCTTTGTTGGGTTGAATTTCCTACAGCATTTAACAAGAAAGTGTGAATGCTATATTTATATCTGTAAGAGAGGAACTGATAAACTGTTTAATTAGGTTTATTTATAGCTGCTATCATGCTTCATGGAAAATGTCCCATTGTAAATCTTAGATGGGTGCTGGGGAAAGAGGCCGAGTATCCTTGTGATGTGCAGGTTGCCCCTTCCACCGCAGTGGGGCATCACAGGAGATGAGTCTGCAAGCACAGGAGGCTCAGGAGGGGATCTAGTAAGAGACATTAAACTACAGGTTGGAGGGAGCAGAGCAATGCAGATTGGGAAGCCAGGATCAGGACCTTGGACTGGAGGGAGAGTGGGATAGCAGAGGCCAGTCAGACCAACGGTGAGGAGCAGTAGGGTTTGCATGGGCTGAAGAGGTTGGGCTTCAGAAACAATGCTATGAGAAAGTTGCAGCAATGTAGTCCGGACAGAGCTAGGGCCTAGACGGGAAGAGGTAGAGCTGGAGGTAGGCCAGTGGCAGAATCTGATACCTATTGTTTTGGCATCTTCAAGGTTTCTCTTTGAAACAAACACTGCTTTGCACTGCTGTCCAGCCGAGGTTGTTCCTGCAGGCTGCTGGAAACCCAATGTAATAAAGTGTCACTGTGCCGATACCGATCCCCTTGGCTGACCAAGTCTTTA